>NC_143395.1:417693226-417845370 GCF_052110815.1 Crocodylus siamensis | reverse complement strand
TGAGCGCTTGGTGAACCACAAAGCATGTTCTGGTCTGCCTTCCCTTTGTCTAATGCTTCCTTGTGTGCGAGCTGTCCTGAAATTCAGCCTGCTGCTTCCAGGAAACTGATGAGTAAAGTTATCTCCTTTCACGAAACCCTATCCACCAGCATCCTGGGTAAATGTGCAAAGGGTGAGTAGTGAGGACCTCTGAAGTCTCCAAATGAGCCAGGAGGAGGATTTTTGTGCTGAAGGCTCTGCGAGTCCCCAAATTAACATTTCAGGGCAACTGCAGAGGTCTGAGAATCTGTGATGACCACAAAAGCACCTGGTCTGTGCTCAAGTGTTCCCTGAAAAACTTAGTGTGAATTCTTTCTTGTGGAAAGCTTGTGCATCATCTTGGTCTCTGCATACAGCTAACCCTACGGAAGATGACCTGCCGGTTTATTTTAAGGACTTCCCTTTATTGATAGCTATTTCCTAGCTTAATAGTAGAAGTTGCCAAAAAAATATTTCAAACACATGAGACTGGCTTTCTCCATTTATTTTCAGCAGTATAATTTTATGTTAAGCGTACTCTGGTATAGTCTCTGCAGGACTCGGATCATGTCTTCTAAATCTCTTTCTAAAACGTTGTTTCCCTCCCGCCCACAATTCCCCTTTGCCTTCCAGAGCTGTCCAAATTGGGGATATTGTGACTGTTGGGGAATGTCGAACCTATCAGCCAGATTACTGATTCAACATCTGCAAAGTCATAAGGGCAGCTGGCACCAAGAAGCTGCTCCAGAAGTTTTAAAGGCAGCAAATGGAGAATGTTCAGAATGAATAAAGCTTTTCTTAAACCTAGGGATTTCATTACCAAAAAACCAAAACCCACCAGGTTGGGGATGCCAAAAAGTATGAGATAATTTGACTGGGGACCGGGATACCTCCCCCACTGGAATTGCAGATGGACCCAGGGGAGGCACCGCCAGGCCTAGGGTCAGGGAGGACCTAGTTAGGGAACTTTTGGAGGGGCTGTGTGTGTTTAAATCACAGTCAGATGGCTACTGCTGGAGCCCTGGGAGTTCCCTAGGATCCCATGTAAGGCTGCTCTGGCCATCCCAGGTGCTGGCCCCAGCCTCCCCTACCCCACCCAGAGCAACTTGCTGCATGTCAAAAATATGTGCTGCTGCTCATCCCTGGGGACTGCATGCTCATGGGGATGTGCCCACTTGGAGTTAAAAATAAAATAGAACAAAAGGAAAGTGCTGCCACGTCTTTCCTGCGTCCCCACGCCCCATTTCAGTACAGTCTACTTTACTCCCTGCCCCTAGGAGAGCATCTGCCTTGCTCCACTCGACCTCTCTTCGCACCTATCCCTTTAAACTGGTCTTCCCATGTTTCCTTGCATGTCTCCCTGGCCTCCCGGTATCCCAAGAATAAAAATGACAGGACCCCACTCTCCCTGGAGCAAAGTGCCCCTCTGTTGTGCCTGCCACAGGGCAGGCTGCAGCCCCTATAACACCTGCAGGCTGGACAGACCCTTCCCAGCTCTGGTGGCCATGCAGGGCCTGTGCCCCTTCCCTGCTGTGGGCTTGGCTTGTCCTCGTGGAGTATAGGCCTCTTTCAGGGAAAAAGGGGGATGGGGGGTGATGAGGTAGCAGTGCTCCAGACTAATGGATGGTAAAAGGCAGATGCCAAAGCTTTTCCTGTCCTCGTTGCAGGGACAAGATAGTTAGGATGGGAGCAAAAATCTGAAATTGCAAAAACTTGGAAACACCACAAGAAAAGGACATTCACAGCATGCAGTTTTCAAACGGCAAGGGTAGCCTCTTGCCATTGCGTCTGAGCCCAAGAGTAGAAAAATCAGCTCTGAAAGCAAAGAGGGGTTTTTGATACATTTTTCTGGACTAACTACCAGGGGGAGAGAAGTTTGACCAGCTCTCGTGCACACAGCGCCCTTCTTCCTGGCTTTCGGGTTGGGATTATAGATGGAAATCCCTGTTGGGCTGCCATCCACCATGCCTGTGTATGGGGAACTCTCCTGGATGTTTCTGACCAGGGTCTTGCCCGGCCCAAAGTGCAGTATGTGTGGGCCAGGCTGCCAACTGGCAGCCCCCCCAGTCAGTGTTCGCCACAGTGAAATACTCCAGTGTCTTCTCAGAGTAAATGAGGCATTTAGTAGCAACAACTGGGATGCAGGGAAATAACAATGGTTGACAGTCTCAAAAATGTAGAGGAAGGAGCATATGGGATTGGTATGGAAGTGCGGAAGGCGTGGTGACATCTCCACCCTCCAGTGTCTCCAGCACAGTGCAGTACTCCCTATTCTCCCATTCACAAAAGAGTAGCACATTGAGATCTACAACCAACCCTTGAAACATTCCCCTTAAATTCAATAGGAAGATGTGCACCCACTATGCAACAGTTGATGATTTCATGTAGGAAAAAGTAGAAGAGTTATGATCTAAAGGAGAACACTGTCAATCAGTACATGCTCTCCAGTTAATACTTGCAGGTGACGCTTTAGCAACTGGGATCATTCTGTTGTTTTATGAAGCTGGTATTCTGTTAGTATACAAAACTTAAGGCTAGCCAGGAGGCTTAGGTCAGGTCTACAATTCTTGTTCCATCATGCATCAGAGGAACAATTCCAGCGGGCATGGCCTATTTGCATCCACACTGATAGCAGGTGTGGTGTTTCCTCTCTGTGGAGGAAGGACCCGGAGCATCTCCAGTCCTCACACATGCTACTCAGTGGCCCACCTTATAGGAAGCACCATGTGGCTACAACACAGCCATGGTACCCAGCACTCCTGTCTACACTGGGAGTTAAGATGTGCTAGACACTTTCTCTGGTCTGAAAACTCTGGGCTGGCTGTAGTTATCCACAGGGCTAGCTGGCCTTCCAATTGCACATCCTGCTGCAATCTGTGAAGCCCATCTATCCAACCATTTCACTGTGTTAAAAAGGGTAATCTTCGCTATTTTACGTCATCGATCATATTGAAGTTCATGTTTTATATTTTAAATGCTGCTGCTGAGGTCTGGGGTGGGAGGGGAGCAGGTCTGTGTGTGTGTGTACCCCCCCCCCCACACACACTACACAGTACTGTTAACTAAACTTTCCACAGGGTAGAATTGTTTTGCCTACCCATGTAATACATCATCATCTACTAAGAAATTCTCTACGTGTTAAAAACGTCTTGTAAATAGGACCGTAATTTTTTAAACATTTCCCATTTGAAATCAGTTATAATCAGAAACCTTAGGTGCTCCTTGACAAGCTGCCATGCATTACAGTAACCTCCTTTGTCTATAAGACAGTACTAGGGGATTAGACATATCATACATCACACAGGTCAATCATCCACAAGGTTTTCTGACATTTCTTTTTGTAATGCTAAAACTAAACATGGTCACATCTTTGTTATCTGGCCTTTTAGTTACTGGAAATTCTATTAATTGGACTTTCTGGCTGGCTGGCGGGGGGGTGAAAAGTCACTCAGAGGGTTAGTAGTAGCAAATTGGGCAAAGATGCAGCTCAGGCCTAGAGATGCAATGCTAGAGGTGGTGATGCAGTACTTAATGCCATGCTCTGCACTACAGAAGCTCCTCTCCAGTGCTGCCAGGAGGGCCCTTTTCCTAGAGATGAAACTCATCCTCTAGCAGGTTTGAAAACACAGGATTGGAAGGGACTCCTGGGTTATCAAGTTCATGCTTCCAGCCCCTGGTCAAACGGGTGTAGAAGAACACCAGGCCTAGTTGCAGAGCACCCAGGAATCAAACAGCTCCCCATCGTGAGCCACAAGAAGAGGGTTGAATGACAAGTGTATGTTCTGGGCAAAAATTATTAGATGAAATAAGATGGTTGATTCAAGGAAGTGGGCTGTGTCCTGCACCAGGGGTCTGCATGCTTTCATTAACGGGGTTGTGGAATGAGCACAGCCAGGTCCGGAGCCAACACACACGCCTGACGCCTCTGTACCACTGGGAGCCTCTCCCAGAGATCCTTGACCAGAGCCTTGCTGGGCCAGACCTCGGTTTCTTCATGCCAGGCTGCCAGTTTACAGCCCCCCCATGCCCGCTGTACTAAGTATAATGCAGCGGTTCCTCCACAGCCCACGGAGAGGAGACAGCAGCCTTAACGCCTGCATTTCTCCCGGTGCTGAGTGCGGGACACTTCCATGAGCAGCAGAGGATCCCTGCAAGGGGACATTTCTCGGGGAACCATCTCCATCCGCTTTAATTTTGAAATGGGATTTAGGCACCCAGGTCATTTAGTTGATTTTGGAAATTTTAATTTAGAACTGGTCAAAACTTAGTCAGCTGCTTTGTTAATTTTTGCTTTCAATCAAGCAAAGCTTTTTTTTTTTTACCGTGAGACTGATTTTGAGAAGTTTCTGACTTTCAGATTTTTCCACAAAAAAGCGTGGTGCCTTTTTTCAGTCCTTTCTTGGAAAATGTTATCGCCAACCTTATTAAACAGCTGCTTCACTGAAAGCTGGCCCTTTGGTAACTCCAACATTTCAGTTACAATTTTGAAAAGGTCACATTTCCAAAAGAGAGAAAATGCTTTATTTGGGACACAAAAACCTTGGGCATTTTTCACAAAAGTCAGGTTTTGGTTTTGGCCAGTTCCAGTGGAGACCAAACCGCATTACACTTTAGGGATCCATGTTATATTTCTAATTCAGACTAAACAATTTAACAACTGTGAGGAGTGTCCTATATTATCATGCACATGTGTTAGTGATTCTTGGATTGGGGCATTGGTATTTTTGTGGAATAATTTTGGTAGTGTGACTGACTATTGCTTTATAGTTCTGGAAAACAGGAGTTGGAGATGTAAGTGAAAACTTTTAACCAGTGAATAACATTATTTTATGCACTATATTCCTTCCCTATCTCTTCTATCCTTTCCTTCCCTGGAAACCTGTCCCTTGCCATAGTTTTCTCTCCATCTGTCTACATTACATTGTTTAATGTGTGCAGTAGCACAGACGAGGTGTGAGATCCTGAGGAGGCTAGGCACTGATGTGCTTGGAAAAGCTCACGTGTTTTTCCTTCTTAAAGACATTGCTATCAGTTGGGGATTGGCATCCATTTTTATTTTTTTGAGTTGAAGTTTATGATCCTAAGAAAAGCAAAGGGAGGGCAAAAAACACCATTTCTGCTGTGAGGCAGGGGAGATTTTGTGCTGCCCAAGGTTTGCATCTCCTGTCTCTCCGTGGGCTGTGGAGGAACCGCTGCATTATACTTAGTGCAGCGGGCATGGGGGGGGTTGTAAACTGGCAGCCTGGCATGAAGAAACCGAGGTCTGGCCCAGCAAGGCTCTGGTCAAGGATCTCTGGGAGAGGCTCCCAGTGGTACAGAGGCACAGTGGGGGTGGCCCAGAAAAGATTTCCACCCATAATCCCACTCCTAATCCAGTTCTCTATTTGAGCCCATATACTTAGTGGAGTGGGTATGGGGGGTTGCCAGTTGGCAACCTGGCACAGCCAAACCGTGCTTTGGGTTGGGCAGCACTGCACTGTGGGTGCTTCAGGACAGGCCCCCAGTGGCAGTGACAATGAAGTGTGGGGTGGCCCCAGAAGTATTTTGCACCATAATCCCATCCTAATCTGATCTTGATTTAGGGCTCTCTACTTGATGCACCAAGACTCACCAAGGCCGAGTACAAGGGGAGAATGACGTCCCGGGATTTGCTCGAGAAGCATCTATGGATGCAAGCCAGCGTTTTGGTCGCTTTACTAGCCGCACCATCACATTGCAGGCTCATGTTCATCTTGTGGTCAATGATGACCCCCAAGTCTTTTTCTTCTGTAGTGCTAACCAACGTAGCACTGCCGAGCCTATAAGGATGCTGCAGGTTTTTCCTCCCAAGGTGGAGAACCTTGCATTTATCTGTGTTAAACACCATGAGGTTCTCGTCTGCCCATTTGCTGAGCTTGTCCAGGTCAGCCTGGATCACCCGCCTATCTTCTGGCGTGGATGCTGTGCCCCAAAGTTTGGTGTCATCGGCGAACTTGGCCAGTCCGCTCCTGACTCCAATGTCCACATCATTAATGAAGATGTTGAACAGTATGGGTCCAAGGACAGAGCCTTGGGGGACCCCACACGATGAGTGACTGCCATCTATTACAACCCTCTGGGTCTGACCAGGGAGCCGATTTCCCAGCCAGCAGATTGTGGTGGACCCAAGGCCACAACTGGCCAGTTTTGCCAAGAGGTGATCATGGGATACCAGATTGAAGGCTTTTTTGAAGGCTTGTGAGATGCCATCTGGGAGATGATTTAATGCTGGTGATGGGAAGGCTGGGTTTTACCGCTTCCAGTAAAATTTGTAGGCAAACCAGTGGCCAGAAAAGGGAGCTTCGGTTGACCAAAGCAGTGGGGAGTGTGGGGAGGTGCACAGGCTGGTCTCCAAAATGTATCTTGATGGGTTCTGGCAAGGCAAAGGAAACTGAACTCTGTCTTTGAATTGCCTTATACTCCTGTCTTGCTTCTTTATGAAGAAAACCTGACTGGTTTGTATACCTTTTCAATCCACCCAAAACCTGTCCTTTTAAAACATAACATTAGAAATATCAGGCGTGCTCAAGAACTCAGTAGAAGCACCAGGGGTGGACTGGGAGCTTTCAGAGACCACATCTAAACAGGAAGCATGTGGGATCTTTACCAAGGAGAGCTGTCCTCCTTAGTGTATCTCAGGCATTTGAGCACATGGTTTTCACTGACATAGAAGCCGTGCATACAAATCAGCGCTCCTCTCAGCCCGTGCCACGTTATGAGACCTATCAGACCTTGTCCATCACTCTCAGGATATTATCAGTGCTACTGACCACAGCTCGGAGGGCACGGGAGGATGGGGTGGGGGAAACAGGAGAGAGAAGCACTTCCGTGGTCCTTCCTTTTCCACTGCTGGATGACTTGTGTGTGCACCGCAACGTGCCCAGGTCTGATTCTGGTGGAAGGCATCTGACATCTTCCCCAGAGGTTGGCACTCACCCCGCGCCTCTCTCCGCCACGCTGCAGACCGCAGATGTGAGCGGAAGGATCGAGGAGACATTTTTATTTTGAGGGAGCTCAGGAATTAGGACCCAGGAATTAGGACCCAGACTTCCTGCCTTTCAGGTCCCAGCTCGAACCCCCGCCTCTGACTATAACAGGTGCCACTGTCTGGCAGCAAGGCAGCAAACACCCCACAATTGATTCGGGCATCAGCAGCAAGTTTTATTCATACCCATTTCTGAGCAGCCTGGCACCGCAAGGACAATTTTGTACCATACAGTGGGCTTGTAGTTTCTTCCGGTTTAACAATCCCAAGCAATCTTTTTTTTTTTTTTTGCATGCAGGCAGATGCATTCAAACCAATACGGAGCCTTCCTTCCGAAGCAAGTTGTCCTGAGACTGCAATGCCCCTTGGGTCACATCCGCAGCCCATCCATGCCAGGGGGGGCCTTCTCCAAAAGGCTTTGCATGGGACCTCCTTTGTGGGAAAGAAGTGAAAAAAATCTCTAGCTATGCTCCTTTTTGAGGTTGCATTGAACAGGACGCTTATCTTAGGGAAGGAGACAGACATGAGCCGCAGCATGGTCCACGCAGAGCCATGCACAGAGCACCCCTAGCTGGGGTCAACCCTGGACACAGAGAGGCCTCATGGAGTAGCAGTATGGAGCAAAACTTGATACCAAACCTGTATTCCCTGTCTTGCCCCTAAATAAATATGACAGCTGCTGCGATCCACCACGGGGCAGCCAGGACAGCATCTGTGAACCCAGTGTAGGCCACGTTGCTGGCAGGAGTCTTTCGTATACAATAGTCTGTGCAAGCAGGTGATGTACAGAGCTGCAGTTCAAGGGTGACCGAGAACCAGGAGGGAACGCAGCTCCCTCTCCTCTGGGCAGCATGGGCCTGCGCCGTACAGGAGGGAGGCACTCTCCTGCTGCTTAAACTACCATAATGGTAGTTATGACCTATGACCCCAGCTGACTTCCTGCCCTTTGGGCTGGGGGCTGGACTCGATGATCTCCCGAGGTCCCTTCCAGCCCTGATGTCTATGAAATCTATGAAATATTCCACATACTACACACCCTCCAAAAAGACAGGTGCTGCATTTTTGGAAGGCAGCATGGAGACCATGACTAACTGGCCTATAGTTCCCCGGGTCCTCCTTCCTCCCCTTTTTGAAGATGGGAACCACACTGGCCTCTTCCAGTCCTCTGGCCCCGCACCAGAGCCCCACGAGCGCTCGTACAGCTGTGCCGGGGGTCCTGCAATGACCTCAGCCAATTCCCTCAGCACTCGGGGGTGGAGATCGTCTGGACCCGCTGATTTGAACACGTCCCGTCCCTCCAGACGCTCCCTGACTAGATCCGCCCTGACCCTGGGCCTGGGTGCGCCTCCCCGGGGCCTCAGGGGGGCCGGTGGGGGGCTGATCCAGTCCCTGCTCAGGAAAATGGAGGCAAAGAAATTGTTAAATATGTTAGCTTTGTTGTCTGGTGTGACCACCAAATTTCCTAGCGTGTCCTGCAGAGGCCCCACATTACCCAGTACCTTCTTTTTACCCGCTATGGATTTAAAAAAAGCTTTAAAAAAACAGTGTCTGCTTGCTTCTTTTCTTCCCTGCTTCTATTCCAGCAAAGAAAAACCGGCTTCTCCACTTAAGACACACCCTTCATTTTCATAGAAAATTAGGGTTGGAAGGGGCCTTGGCATGCAGGTCATCTTGGAGGGTGGATCTAGTCCGGGTCATTTTGGAGGGTTGATTTTTTTGGGGAAAGGTGCATCGAGTGTGCAAGTGCGGTATCTGATCGTGGTCCAGGGGTCGGGGCTGTGTGCGTAAACAATGCTACAAACAAAAAGCCAAAAGCCTGTGAAACAAAGGCCAGTGAGATTCGAGTTAGTCTGCAAAGCTAAGAATGCTTCAGTGCTTAAAAAGAAAAAAACCTTTAAGAGATGTAACCGGGATCCTGGCTTCCTGGACTGTTGAAGCGTGCTAGGGGAAGTATTACTTACAGACAACATTGCAAACAGTTACTGCTTTGTGTAGTGTTTCCCAACGTTTTGGGACTGACGGGCCCCTCTTAGCAGAACCAGGCATCGTCATCGTCTAACTTCTAATTCAAGACACTATGAACGCATATGTGGCCTGGTGCTAGGCAGACCACTTCCCACAGCCCAGGGGTGCTAACCCCTGTCAAGGCCTCATTGTGCTAGGTGCTGTATATACATTCACATGGAAAACGGTCCCTGGACTTGCGAGTCTTGGCCAAGGACGGGTGAAAAGGGGATGGATTGCTACATTGCAAAGATGAGGCTCAGAGGCAGAGAAGCGCAGCAGCTTGGCCCTCATTGTTATGCATTCTCCATCTCCAGAGCACTTGCCAAATATTCTCCTGTTCCCTCTGGAGAGGGGCTGCAGGAGAGCAGGCCTGAGCAAGGTGGCGGGAGACGCTAGCAAGCCCCCCACCGCAGACAGCAGCTGCCTTGGATCATACACGGTGCTGCTCTTCTGCAGATACGCCTTTTCGTTGCCTTTCTTCCCTTCTCCAAGCAAGCCCTCTTTGGACAGAGCATGGTTCTTAATGGATGGGGGGTGTCCCAGGGTGACAGGCCACACCACGAGGGCTGCCAGTCCTAGCAGACAGATCAAGGGTTGACTGTGGACCGCGGACTGGGCAACCCAGGCCCGGATCCTGGCCGGCTGTAAACCAGCCCCGTTAAAGGCGACGGGGCTGTGCACTTTACACCCGCCCAGAATCTGGTGCTTTCAGTGGATTTCCGAATCAAACAGTCTGGGCTGTACTACACACAAGCTGGCACCCAGAGAACAGCCCCGTGAGGCTCCAAAATGAACCACCTTGCGAAGAAAGCTGGTCTGGAGGCTCCCCGTAGCAAATCAGGCTGGGATCGGTGGGAGCCTAGCTGGGCCGGAAGGGCTGAGCACCCGCAGGTGCATGAGGAGTGCGGAGGCTCGGCTCCCCTGAAAGCTGTCCCGAGGTGCTCAAGGAGATCGATTCTGGCAGAGCAGGCGTGGTTGTTTCAATGCCCCCCGTGGCACCGAGATGAAGAGCTTTAGGCAATTCTTCCTGCCTGGGATACGGCCCCGTCTGGTCAACATCCATCTTTGTCTCTGGCTGCTGCTCGGAGGAAGAGGAGCGCCCACGGCTCTCCAGCTCCTGTTGGGTGAAGAGCTGAAACGCGATCTGCTCGCACGGGCAGACCACCCCGCACTCGAACAAGCAGCCGAACAGAGGTGGCGACTCCTCGCACACGGCCAGGTCCGAGTACCCACACGGCCCTTGGTAGAGGACCCAGGGGCTTTCCCAGCTGTTCGTCTCCAAAGGAGTCTTGTTGAGGTAGATGCCCAAGTTGACCCTCCTGCGACTGCTGGTGGGGTGGGAGTAGACAAGCCACGAGGTGGCACCATGGCAGGTGGTGGAAGAGGCGTTCCCGCAGCGTGCCAAGCAGGTCTTCTCACCCACGTCGGGGCCCGTCCCTTCCACACCATCCACCGCAGCAGGCTCTTCTGTTGGCGAGAAGCTCACCACACTGCCCTGGCACCCGTGCGGCGGCTCGCGCAGCTCCGTACACTGTGACGGTCTTGCAAAATCCACCCCGCGGTCTCTGCTGAACGCTACCACCCGGCACTTGCCCGGGGTGCGGGCATTGCAGTACAGCACGGGGCCTCTGTCCGGGTCTCTCACCTCGGCCACCTCACACTCCACTGTGCTCTTGCCCTTGAGGAGCTTGCCTTTATGCCACTTTCGGCCCTGGTCATCGCTGTAGAAGATCAAGGAGTGGGGCGTGGTGAAGCAGGACACGGGAATGCCGCAGCAGCGGGTGTGAATGTAGTAGGTGTAAGCTGGGATCACCAGCCGCCCAGAGCTGAGCTGCACCCCGTGGCCTGGCCCCACTGCAAAGGTGGCCCACTTCTTCAGGTCCTCCCCGATCACTTGCTCCGTCAGATCCGTTAGCGGGCTCCAGGTCTGGCCGCCGTCCCTGCTAGCGACGTTGCACAGCCTGGTGGCATTCCTCCCGGTGTGGATCTGGTGCCACTCTGTCACGTGCTGCCTCACGCAGATGAAGAACAGGAAGACTGTCCCGCTGTCCTGCTCATACACCGGGCAGGGGTTCATGGTGCGGTGGTCCGGTAGCACGGCTGCCGTCAGGGTTTCGATGGGCCCCCACTGCGGCAAGAAGGAGAGAGGGGGAGACCCGGGAGGTTAGCAAGCTTGGCCCGTTCCTCAGGGCATCTCCACGACCCCGCAAGAAGGCTGCTTCTTTAGTGATCACGAAGACTGGGGTGTACAACTGGAGAGCTCATGGACACCAAACTTCCCTCCCCGCCCTGGAAAGAGTTGTTGCATAACCAACACCGCTGAAAACCAGCCCTGCCCTGAAACAGAGGCCTGTGATGCTCCCGCCCCGCATAATTATGGTGTGGGCTATCCCAGTTACGGTGACTTCTCCTTTGGGAGCTGCCTCTGGTCCCATCGGCATTTGCTTTTCCTCCCCACGTGGCTCCCAGCGTGATGGAGGCACAGGCCAGCTCCCATTAGAGACACGGCACACGTGAACTACACAGTTGTCTGTGTGACGGGAAGGGACTCTAGCAGCCCCGTCATCTGCAATCAGCTGTCTTGGCCCAGCCGCCATCTGGAGCCCGTGGGGGGGGTGTGGTGAGGATGAGCCACGCTGGTATTTTTAACTTGGGAGCAATGTGTCATGAATGAGATCAAGGCCTATTTGTGCGGGAGGCTCGATTTCCCACCCTGCCCTGCCGTGGCTGACGTCTGAGCGAACAGAAGACCCTTATCCCATATGCCCCGGAGGGCGACGGCACTCAGAAACTGGGAGATCGGCTGGGAGAAAGCGGACGCCAGCGCCGAGGGATGCTCCACCCGCCCCGGGACGCGGTGGGGTCCTCTGAGAGTGTCAGCTCTGCCTCGCCTGCTGCTTGTTGCCTGTCCCTGGTGGGTGCGGAGAAGGGGGCATGCGACCAGCGCTTAAAGAGATTATCAGCAGCTTGCCCCAAACAATAGAAATTAGCCACTGGCGCTACCGCCTGCGTGCTGTGAAGGGCCGCCTGCGCAACGCATACACAATGCAGGAGGCTGAGGGGACCGGGCTCTGCGGACCTTGTAGGCAGGAGGAGCACGTACTGCTTCTGTTGCACGGTGCAGAGATGATCGGCCGTCCCAGGCCTCGGGTCAATTTGGAAAACTGACGCTCGATTCCTGCTAGCTTCCCACAGCAGGGAAAGGCATGGAGCCCCTCAAAGGAGTGCGCAGCACCTCATAGGCGTCCAGCCTGGCATGAGAGGAGTCTGGAGGGCACCGCAAGTCACCCCCGGGGGCTCTGGAGCCTGCGTATTGGTACGTGCTAAGGCTGAGGCAGCCTGGGGCTGAGAGCAGAGAGAGATGGGTCTGCCGGGCACCGGGCCGCCAGCTGGCACCCGGCGCACGAGGGATTACCTTCACCGAGGCTCCCTGCTTCCAGCCCCTTCGCAGCACCAGGCATTTGGCGTCCTCGTCCTTGACGGAGCAGCGCTGCTCGGCGAAGGCCAGGAAGGTGTGGGTGCGGGGGAGGTAGAGCAGCGCCGGGATCCGGTAGGTCATCCCGCTCTGCGCCTCCGGCCAGAAAAGTGCCTGTCTCCTGGTGTTGGCTGGGGCCCGGGGCATCGCTTCTCCATGCACGGCAACTGCTGCGGGGAGAGGGGAGGGGATCACACCGAGCCTCGAGGGGGCTAAACCTCTGCTGTGCCTTCCTGCCCAGGGGGTGGGTCGGGGAGAACCAGGCATGGGCCAGAGCCTGGGAGCCGAGGGGGAGGGTATGGACCCTGCTTGCCCCCCTGCGCTTTCTGCTCCGGGGGGTTTGAGTCTCTCTCAGAGGCGCTGGGTGCTGCTGCAGCCCAGGCTGGGGATGGGGATCGAGAGACAGTGGCCTTGTCTGGGCTGCTTTGGCCCGGGCTGCTGGTGCTGCCTCAGGCAGGGGTTGGACTAGATGTGAGCTCTGGCGGTCCCAGCCCCACTTCTCTAGGATTGCTTTGATTTCTATGACCCCACATGCTGCAGAGTTGGGCACAGGTGTCCCTCTCCCCTCTCTGCGGACCCCCTCCTGCTTTTGACTTCCTTCTGATGGGAGTTAGTCCCGGTGCCTTCAGCCCAAAATGGGTGTCTGGGCAGGTGCAGCCCCAAAAAAGCCCCCACTATGGAGAGAAACATGACCATAGCATTTCCGGATTGCCCCAGCGACGGGTCGGTGTCGCAGGGGGGGCTTTCCAGACTGCCCCAAAGCTGGATGGAAGCAGGATCGTGATGAGGAGAGAAGGAAACAGCTGCATTACAGACGGGGAGAAGGGGTAGGGGGATCCTAGACCCGAAATGCAGCCTCACTCGTTCTCTGACAAGCCCCGGAGGGGGCCGAAGGTGCCGTGGTCTCGGCAAGGGGGGGCAGAGGTGCTGGACGCTGGTTCCAGCTTTACCATCCCCTCCTGCAGCCCCGCAGCCCCCGGGCCCCAGCCCGTGCATGCACAGCACCCCCGAGGATTGCAGGTGGGCATACGGCCAGGGCGCTGGGCCTGAGGGCCACCCAGCCCTGAGCTGTCAGCACCTGTGCGGGGCTCAGTGCGGCTCTCAGCAGCCCGGGGTGAGCCGAGCATGATCTCCGGCACGCCACGGCCTGGATTCGAGCTCACGCCAGTCTTTCAGCTCTTGCATCTCTGTACACTCACCCATCCCCCCAGCCCCAGGGCCCTGGCTGCAGTCACCGGCTCCTGGAGGCGGAGGGGGACCCGGACCCGCCGTGCAAGCAGGAGAGGGGGCACCCGTAGAGGATGGGTGCGGGGGGGGGTGTCTCTCCAGGCCCCCCTATCTCCATCAGCTCCCCTGCAGCAGCACGGGGTTGGGAGGGGCACCGCCTGCTCCCCCACCCCACCCCCTCTGCCCGGGCAGCCGCTGCGGCCCCCCAGCCCAAGCATTGCAGCCTGCGCTCACCCTCCGCTCTGCCCAGCCCAGCCCAGGCGCTGCTGTCTGCTGGGAAAGTGCCTCCCGGGCTGCAGAGGCTGAGCCCGCCCTCCCTGCGCCTCCGCCCACTGCTGAGCCAGGCCCTGGCCCTGCTCCTCCCCTACCCCTGCGCCTGCCCTCCCAGGCTGCTCCTCGCCTGCACCTGTGCTGCCCCTGCTTGCAAACCGCATTGCTATCTTCCTGGGGCAGCTGGTTCCTCCTGACTTAGAGTCTGTGCACGGTGATCCACACAAGCACGTGGGCACGTTTGGGTTATGTGTTGCGGGCATGCTGGCATTGGGTGCCGTGGGCAAGTTCGCATTGTGTGTTGTGGGTACATTGGTGGTGTGTTGCCGGCACATCGGCGCTGTCTCTTGTGGGCATGTTGCTGTGGTCTTGCGGGCACTTTGGCATTGTCTCTCGCAGGCACGATGGCGTGGGGTGTCGCAGGTGTGTTGGCATTGTGACACAGGTATGTTGGCATTGTCTCTCACAGGCACAATGGTGTTGTGTGTCGCAGGCATGTTGGCGTTGTCTCTTGCAAGGCTCTTCTTCAGAGGGAGCTCAGTCTCCTGGCCCAGCAGCGTCCAGTGTGCTCTGCTCGGTGGCCCCCCCTCAGTGCACTCGTTACAAACCTACGACCCTCACTCCTTTCCTGTCCCAAGGAAGCAACCATTACATCCTCTGTGGCCTACTTCTTGAGGAAAGTTTATAGTTTTACTCAGCGGCCCTAGGCCCACGCTTGCCCAAGGGCATAAATAGGCTGGGCTAACAGGTTCCACGACTTGCTGTCTGCAAGTTCAGACGCATGAAGTACAAGTCACGAGTTTGTTACTGGAGTAACCTTTAATTGCTGTTGGAGAGCTGATTTGGCTGCTGGCAGTAGGGGAATAACACAAGATACATCAATCCCTGACTTGCTTCCCCCCCGTATACAAATGATATATCTATATTTTCTACGGTTGTTTGATGCACATGATCCACTCGTATAAAAACCACGCATGTGGAACTGAACATGGATCATGTAGGTACCTGTACCTTCACTTTACATAAAGGCATCCCAGTGGGTGCATCTACACAAGGCATTTGCTGTGGAGTAGACTAATTAGCTCCTCTGCAAATGTCTCGCATCTACATGTGCAGGGCTACTAGGTTGGAGTAACTAATAAACTCTGCAGCAGGGTAATACTTGGAAACGCAAGTACCAACTTACTGCAGCTTTTTTTACTCTGCAGCAGCACACGCGTAGATGCTGACACGGCTTGCTGGGGCAGGAGGGCGCTTCAGTGCAGGGGCTGCCTGCCATCTAGTCCTGCACTGAATCACCCTCGTGCCGCAGCCAGCCCCTCCACAGCACAATGTGCCAGACTGAAGCAGCTCTGGGCTGGTAGGCTGACCCCACGCTCCCAGCTCAACACACTGCAGTCCCAAGTGCCCAGTCAAGCGGTGCGCCTGGGAGTAATACGCACCGGAGTTTACTGCTGCATGCTAATTGCACATGGAGACGCATCCAGTGTCAACTTTCTGTGTCTCAAATACAAAGTCTCCAGGTTTAGAAGTCCATTCCCAAACTAGCTTGTTTTCCATTAACTGCAAGGCCTCTGCTCTGTTTACTTGGGTCGCTGGGTAAGTTTTGATTCTTCGGGAAGTTTTAGCAGTTAACCCTTCTCAGACATTTTAATGAGACTCGGCCAACAAAAGTCTACAGTGTGGTCAAAGAGCCAAGCTGAAATAGCCGGCCCAACCCCAAAGAAAGGGGCCACAATGGGGGCAGTAGCAAGCCACAGTATTTAAAGTTAATATTAATTCCTTAATTCAGATACCTGTACAAATTCAATTAAGTAAAAGTGAAAAGTCAATTAACATGCCACTAGACGCTGGTACCGAGCTATGCATTTTAAACTGTGCAGAATAAAAAGGAGCACGGGGAACCTCCTACCCGGTAGTAGGAATGGGAGGCACCAAACGACCAGGACAACTGGTCCGACCCACGCTCACCTTGCCTAGCGGCTCCGTACTAACCCAAATTTGCTGGGTCTCAACGTGTTGCAGGGGCAGCAGTTTATCCTGAAGCAGGAAACCTGGCAGTTTGGCTCTGCCACGGCCCAGGAAATCAAGCAGGAAGACATGATGACGGCAGTAGCCCAGCAGTACTTCTATGACGCTGCTCACCCTGCCAGCCGCGACGGGGGTACACTGACCTCAATACCGCACACCTCCCGAAGCAACACAACCCATTCGAGACATTATTGACCGGCAGCTGGAGGATGGAGCCATCATTCGAACTCATTCCCCGTACAACCCAGTGTGGCTGGTACATAAACCAACTGGGGATTGGCCTCGGGGCGCTCTGGAGTCATCATCCTGCTCCAGAGCAACACCGCCACCCTCATCCAGCAGTGACAGGGTGGAGTGCCATCATGACGGGACTGCTGGTCAGGGGCTGTTGTCTGACTAATGTGGGGCATCCCCATGCTCCCACACCCCAGATCGTACCCACTGCCAAGGCCTCAGACCCACTGGGAGCGCCCAGCTGCAATCGAAGAAGTGCGAAACTGGCCTCAGTCGTTGGCGATGGATTGTGAACTGGCAAGGGGGAATCTGTCAATATTACAGTGGGACAGGGTGGTTACTTGGTTTCCTCCCATATGCCAGAACCGGGAAAAACGAATGTGGGACAGGGGGAAATCAGTAGGGTTTCTTCCAATGGCCCTGGTGCTGTTATATTCTGCCTGCAGGTACGCTGCCCACCCCGGGTCCCGGCGTGACCACTGCCGCAACTCCGCCTGCAGCTCAAGATTCTGCAACCGCCCAGAGCCCAAAAGGCGGCGAAACCCTCCAACCCCACCTCCGTGGGAGACAATAGCTCCAGCGGTTCCCCTGCCCCATGACACTTTGGCACAGTGGTGTACAGCTTACCAAATACACCAGTCCTCCAGGTGATGAGCGATCTCAGACACAAAGAATGGCCTGCTGGCTTAAATCGCCATGGACTACCCCCAGTTTTAACCCAACGGTCAGTTTACCGAGAAACATGAAGCACACGATGGGAGGGGTGTAGCAAGACAAAATGCTTTTTTGTTGTACATGGGGGAGCAAACGGCACGTGGTCCACTGCCCCATCTCTTAACAACAGGACAGGGGGAGAACGTATGTGGGACTGGGACTTACATTGTCCCATTTGGAAAATTATAACCCCAGCAGGCTCCAAGTATTTAGCTCAGTCTCCAGTGTATCCTGTAAATGGCATTTTAATAGGCTTAGGAACTTTATGGAGGGGGTGGCCCAATAGTCCCCTGACATGGTTTGTGTAACACCCCTACCAGCAGCTCCCTACATTACCCTAGCTCAGCGGGTTTGTTGGGAAGGTTTTGGCCGCTTGTACATCCCAACAGTACGTTTTAGACCTCCTGCACTAACTTCTGTGCAGAAGACCAAGATTTTCAAGGAGCATCAGCTATTTTAAATGTCCAAGGCCAGAAAGCTATTTTAATGTGGCCGAAAACCCAGTTAGAAAGCATCACCCCGTAACCCAAGTCTTCCAAAATTCTGGGTTAAGGATGTAGACATACCCCAGCTAAAAGGATGGGATAAAGTGGCAGCTCACATTAAAGATTTGTTTGAAGATGCCCGAAAAGGAAAACAACTTGCCCTCATAGCTCAAGAGGGAGGGCGAATTATTAAATGTGGTACTAATATTCCCCTGCTGTGTAAGTGGTATGCAATAATCTATACTGTGCAAATGTATACCTTTACTAAAGGAGCTCCTTTTCCTTAGTTTGTAGCAGTTATGTTTGGTTATGGGCTTAATATTGTTCAATATCATCTTTAAATATTGTTGTTATAAAATTAAGTCTAACACCCATGCCAAAATAAATGTTCTTGTTTCTGCCAACCATGTATATGCCACCTAGCAGAAATCATATTTGTAGGCCTTACCAAATGCTCCAAAGCAGCAAGGGGTGGATTGTGACAGCAAGATCCAAGAAATTACTAAAGAATAAATATGTGCTTCTTAGAGGCATTTGGAATTTTTGTCTAATATAAAGCTTGTATTTTTGTAACCCACAAATGTAACTTGTAACTGTTTGTAAAACTGACTTGGCCTCAAAGACAAAACTATAGTTGTAAAATTAGCTGACCTAACGGTTTTTTCTCTTGTTCAGAATTTAACCGTGATGATGATAAAAACTGGATTCACCCACCTGGCCTACCCAGCACATTCCAGGAAAGCACATCTCAAAGAAGCATAGTCAGAGAGACCTAAAGAGGTTGGATTTAGGCAGAGTAACATTAATTTCAAACCTGAAGATGCTGTGTTGTAATTTGCTTATTGGATAAACCTAAGTCTGGGTAGTAAACTTTTATAATTTTTAACACCTTTTAATCCCATAAGGTAATAGCTGGAGAACAAGATTGTGAATGGCTCTAAAGCCAACAGATTAGCATAAGACTAGGTATAAAAAGCACGTGCATTAGGTGATCAGCAGGAAGGAGGGAACTGAACAGTCATTTTTGTTCCACGCCCAGACCCCAGACTCCCCGTGTGAGCAAGGACCAGATCCTGATCAAGGGACCTTCCCCGGTAATCCCTTCGACAGTGTTGACTGAGGATGCCGGACTTCACTGGAATCACCTGGCACACACTTGGCATTGAGGGACTATCAGTAAGCTGCCAACCCATGTCTGTCTATTTGTTGTTTAAAATAGCCAGTGGCTGATACCCTCGCAGTGCTCAGCTGGTCTGCGAAAGATTGATCCATTTATCTGTTGTTATTATCTGTTATTATTTACTATTAGCTCTTTAATACTGCATTATCTACTTATCGCATTTATCTTCTGTTAACTGTTGTGTGTGTAAGCTATAATAAACTTGCCATAGCTTTACTCCCTACTCTGCCTCCTCGATCCCAAACCAAACAGCCTAGTGACTAAACTGATATACCCACAGTGCCCAGCTGGCCTGTGACACAGAGCCACCACAAAGGCAGGTCAACTACTGCACCTAGACTTTTAGCTCTAAAAATCCTGGATCCAAAGTTAAAAATCTTGCTCATCCAGAGCTGAATAGGATTTCAGTACAAAAACAGAGGCAATTAACATGTGTTGCGATGTAACTTTATTGGTAATTGAGCCTGACCCGACCAGGAAGGTAAGGGCTGGGATCACTTTATTTTCCTTTCCGTGGCCAACCCGTCATGAAGCTTGGAGACTTCTGGCTCATAGGCTTCCATAACTAATGTTCCGTTGTTATCAAAAAACTTTGCGATGGACTTGGTGAACTCTGCTTCTCGCTGCTGTTTGGTTTTTCCACTGATGAAGGTCAGTTTTAGCGTGTATTTATCATCAAACCTGGAGGGACAAAAAAAACCCAGGGGTCTGAGGTCTAGTTTAGAATGAGACTGGCCAAACTGGGCACGGCTGGCACGTGATGATGACCCTGGACCCCAAGGACCACAAGTTATCATGCACAAGTGGGAAAAATTTAATTCTCCCTCATCCTTACTATAGGGGCATAGCTCCCAGAAGCTGCAGGTCCTGGCATGCGATGCTCCACCTTATGGTCCACAAAGGTAGTGCTCTACCTGCCCCAACACATACATCGGTTATGTGTAATACTTGTTGACAGAAGTGATTCTCAACCTCTGTCGTCTCAAGGAACCTCCTGGTAGACTCAAGGCACCCCTTAAGTTTTCACTTATGTTTTGACTATACAGTAAAAGCTTTGTTATCTGGCACCCATGGGGAATGGAGGGTGCTGGATAACAAAATATGCTGGATAACCGAGCAGCCTGAACAGGCCCTAAGGAACAAGGAAGGGGGACCTATGCAGCCTGCTATGCCCTGGGCTGTGGGGGCTTGGCAGCACAGGCTGCTTCCCCGCTCCCCCCCACCCAGTCATGGGGGCTCTGCGAAACTGGAAGTGCCACCATGGGCACTTCTGCTTTCACTTTTCCCTTGCAAGCCGGCATGCCAGTTAACACAGCATGCCAGCTTGTAAGGTGCTGGTTAACACAGCTTTTGCTGTAGTAAAATAACTGAACAATTCTTCTGTTGCAAAGAACTCATATTGCCCACAACCGGCCATAATATTTTTAACACCATGGACTCCTACCTGGAATCTCTGGGTTTATCTTGTGAACCACATTTGCACACCTAACAGTGCTGACATTACAGGGCAGGTTTAGGCTAGATATCAGGAAGCGCTACTTCACGGTCAGGGTGGCTAGGATCTGGAACCAACTTCCAAGAGAAGTGGTGCTGGCTCCTACCGTGGGGGTTTTTAAGAGGAGGTTGGATGAACATCTTGCTGGGGTCGTTTGACCCCAGTATTATTTCCTGCCATGGCAGGGGGTCAGACTAGATGATCTACTCAGGTCCCTTCCAACCCTAGAAACTATGAAACTCACAGTAGTACCCTTG
Source organism: Crocodylus siamensis (assembly GCF_052110815.1). Classification (NCBI taxonomy): domain Eukaryota; kingdom Metazoa; phylum Chordata; order Crocodylia; family Crocodylidae; genus Crocodylus; species Crocodylus siamensis. The sequence goes on along the minus strand of NC_143395.1, from coordinate 417,824,974 downwards.
AAATGATCTCATGGCAGCTTGGCTGAGAAAGCAAGACTTCTGCTGTTTAGTGGCAGGTGATTGCTCTGGCCTAATTGCTATTTTCAGCTAGTTAGTTTTAACAAGGCACAACTGACTCAAGAGGCTATAAAATACTGAGGAGGAATTACCTACAGCATTTATACATAGGTAGTCATGACAGTACAGCGCTGGTAAAAGGCAGGTGTGAAGGGTGCTGATTGGAGAACATTTAGGGGGGTTGACTAATAACTAGCAAAGAATATGACTTAGAAGCCACCTGTCAAGGACTGCAGCGCATGAAACAGTGACCAGATGGCTCCTTCCACAGGGCTTGTCCAACACAGTAAACAAGCAGAGGCAGCCCAGCCACTTACTTGGGGGCTACTCTGAGTTAGTCCATACAGAGGAAGGGAGATGGATCCCACAATAGGTACCCCACAAGGGAACACACATGGGCAGGGCAGAGGCCCCAGCAAGGCTTGGCTGTTCCACTGCTCTGCACCTGGCTGGTCCTCACAGCTGCAGAACCCACCGCACCTTTTTAGATTGGAAGAAAGTTGCCAGATGTCATCCGGATCCATCCCTGTGGGATCTCTCCTGTGAGCTACGAGGAAGATGCTCTTTTCTTTGTACGAGGTGTAGATGGTTAGGATCCCCATCATCACAAAATAAGTGCGGGCCAGTTAAGGAAAGGCATACGAGGGACACATGACGACAACAATATAACAATAGCAAAATGTGCATGTAAATCCTTCGCCTCCACTGAAAATCTGCTGTTTAATCTTTTATCATCTTACCATACTGTTTACAACTTGGTCCTTGGTTGACATTTTATCAGCATGAACAAGCTAAGTGCAAATAGGTGATATCTGCTCACTCTGAAATGTCTATCTAGTGGCTCGAGACTACAGCTCTATCCCCATAACAATGAGAAAGGTGGGCTGTTTCACTACTGTTGAAATGCTGATTTACGAAACTTCCTTGATCCCCTATCTTTAAAACCGCTCTCTACATTTTACCGTGGCTTATGCTTCTCTACTCCTCCCATGTTCATGCTGCCTTTCCTTCCTCAAAGGCAGCCTTGTACACCAATTGATCCTGCTGCCACTGCACTCTCAGCACCTGAACTACAGAAAACAGCTGCATGTCAAAAGCACGCTGCAGCTGCAAGCAGGCAGGACATGTGGACTGTCATGTTAACTGAAACTAGAAAGCTAAAAAGAAACCTGCCTAGCTCCAAAGTCTGTGAAATTCTGATAAGAAAAACTGATATATCCTGAGCAGTTCCTGAAAGGAGGAACGCAATGAGGGGCGTTTCATCTGTTCATGAGAAGAGGCGAGTGTCGCCAAACGCAGCACAGGGTGAAGGATATGACACCACACAGATGGCTAGAACGGGTTTGGACTCGGGAAAGGGATGCAGATAATCCCAAATCAAAGCCACAATGGCAAAGAGGCAGGAGATTGTGCAGATGAGGAGACGGCCATCGATCAAATGGAAATTCTCCACGTACTTGTATTTTTCCAGGAGAACCTGATGAGAAAGCAGAGAGTCCCGGTTACTGTGTGCTGTGACTACCTTCAGGCACTAACTTCAGATGCCCTGAAGCAGGTGAAATTCTTTTAGGACAAGAAAGGTAATTGTATGAGTTCCCCATTATTGAACTGGGTCTCAGAAAGGAATAAAGTACTGGAGGGAAATACCTGAGCCATTTACTTCAGTCCCCTGCACTGACAGGCAACCATTTGTCCAAAAATGGTTCTGAGGACCATCCCCTCTTGCCCAGCAGTGCAACCAATAAGAGCCAAGCCTACATTATACTACAGAAAGAGAATAGGAGGAATCAGGTCACCACCAATACACAGGCCACTGCAAGGGCAGGAAATTACAGCAGAGGGTTATTAGTTCCTGTCATTTTGGACACAAACTTGCTTTGTCCAGTTCAAATCCAGGAGACTCATGAAAATGGCAACAGAGGTGGCAAGAATGTTCCCACCTGAGAAACTAGAGCTAAAAACATGTTCTATAAAACTCAGGGGAAAAAGTCCTGATGCTGAACAGTCTGATTTTATTGCTGCAAGAAATGATGCTGGAATTACAGGTTAATTACATGGAAGCATTTCAGAAAGGCAGTGAACTACAGGGTTAGTTCCAGCTCTAAAGGGAAATAGTTCCTGGGAGCCTGATGCTGGACATTCAGCACTGGCGCTGGCTTTCAATGAGAGTTCAGGACACAAGAAGAGGTCTCAGTGTTTCAAGAGGAACCGAGTCAGAGAGAACGCACCTTTTTGGCAGAATCATCCAGAGAATTTTTCACAGCTGATCCATCCCACTTGTCAATTTTTACTGGTTTGTCATCAATCTTCCACTGCAACACAAAGCAAACAGTCAGTGACACCAGAGAAGTTGGCATGTGCTAATATACCGCTGAAGACGCGTCACATTTTTAAAGCCCTGTCTGCTCAGGTTTAACCCTGATTTGTCTTGCAAGTAGTGCTGAAGAAATGGTTTTGCAAAGTTGTTTCACTAATATTTCATTTCATTACCTCGGGTCATGCACACTTAAGGCAAACACTTATGCACTGAAGTATTGCCTTCAGCCCCCTGCACTGCAAGCAGCCAGATATTCTAAAGAGCGAGTTGCTCCGTGACCTGGCCCTACACATTTCAGACCCGCGGGAGTGATTCTGAACTTTGCTTGTTTTATGGCAAAGTTTATGAGATGGCTTACAAACGTACTGCCAAGAGAACATAGCTCCTTTTGTGGATAAAATAAACTTACACCTTAAAATAAGCCCTCATCTTTGATTTACACTCGTGACAAGCACTGAAAAGAAAACGCATATGTGTTCAGAGGAAAGCAGATGGGAATTGTTGGGTGCTGAGGAAGTTTCAACCCCGTGCATACACGGTCACTGGTTTTACCCAGGACAATGGAAACAACCCCTTAGGCTTTGTCTTAAAGGGTCAAACATGATCGTTGCAGTTTTGAACTAAAATTAGCTCATCTCCAGGCACTGGGTGTTCAGGTGGACAGAACTGGGTTTCTTTGTAACAGCTGAACTGGTGGCCAGAAACCTCCAGGGAACCTACCAAATGCTACCACCAAAACCCACTTCTCTGTTCCACTGCTGGAGCGGTGCCAGAAAAAAAACGGAAGAAGAAGAAAGGCTTGAAGAACATAACTGGAACCTGGCTGATTTCAGTCCAGTCTAGTCTCCATTTCTCAAGCCCAAATTCATAGATGTTAAGGGCTGGCAGATGTTAGCAGCTCTCAAGAGATCATCAGGTCCAGACCCCCCGCACTTGGGCAGGAAAGACTGCTGGGGTCAGATGACCATAGCAAGGTGAACATCCAGACATGTTTTGTGGAAAAAGTACACTGCCTGCCTACCCGTGATCCTGTTTTGAACACTGCATGTGTAACACTGTTCTGAAAAGGAGCTGTGTAAAAGATGGTGCCTGGCTTCAGCCCCTGCACCTTGGGACTGCAGGATTGTCTCTGCTCGCTTCAGTGACAAAAGGAAGTGGCTACTGGTAGATTTGCACAGGCAATGTGACAGCTGGATTCTCATTTGGGGCTCGCCACTGAGCTGTGAACTGCTGTTAGCTACAGGAACAAGTTCTGTCCTTGATTGGGAGTGAAAGTCTTGCACACCTGCAGCCTTCATTCCCACTGATGAAGTGCAAAGAAGGGATAAACTTTCAGGGCTGACAAAACCCTGTCTTCTGCAAGCAGTATTAAGAAAATCTAATCTAAAGTTATCAATAAAACAGGAAGCCTCAAGAGGGCATTTCATAAGTCCCCTTAAGATTAGACCTGCACCTGGAAGTGCACTCTAGGGAAAAAAATTAAATTAAAATCAACCAATCGGGCAATTACTATATTGCCTTTTAAAAATTATCTGAACAATTACATTAACTACAGAATTTTTTCACATTTTTGAAGCTACTGTAAGTAGCTCTCCCCACAAAGTCACAGCAGTATTTTTGGCCTTGTTCTCAGGGAAGAAGAAAAGTGATACCAGGAAAATATAAAGATATTTAAAGGGAAATGGATCAATGTTTCATGATTAAACATTTAATATCAGTATTTAAAGTGACTCCAAAAATCTGGAGGCACTGAACAAGTTGTGTTGTTATGAAGAAACTCTGAATTTGAATGTGCTCTTATGTGAAAAGAGCAATTAAGGATACAGGATAATAAAAACAGAGCTGAATACTGCTGTGCTTATAAGTTTGCCTCTATAATATTCACTTTTGTTTCTGGACTTCACAGCACCCTTCTTTGATAAGCAAGTGCTAACTCCATTTGATTTGCATAGTTAGTTCATCAATTCAGCTTCCCCCAGTTTAAAACCACAAGGCAAACCATGCTGCCCCGTCTCAGAACTGCATCATGAGTCTTGCATTATTCAGTTTTCTTAAAGCCCCTGATAACAAAAATCACAGGAATTTCAGTTTTTATTTTAAAAGAAACTTTCTAGTCCTTGTGAATACAAGTCTACTGCCTATGTCCCTGTCCGTGGAACCCTCCCCTGTTGCAGGGGCATGTGGGCAGCAGATCGCGGTTCTGTCCTGGCGTTAATGCCGTGCCGTCTCCATTGCACGATCCCAGGGTCTCCCTGGCTCTGCCCACCCATCTCTCTCCCAGCTGTGGCCCCATCCCAGCTGCCCGGGTGCACACCCTGCCCAAGCTGGTCCTGCTCTTGGCAGTGGGTATGGAGTGGATGGGTCAGGGTGCCTGGGCAGTGGGGCTGGGTCCGGTGGTGGCAGCCAGGAGCTGCTGGCACAGAGGCTGCTGCGGGCCCAAACAGGCCTGCAGGCCGGACTTTGCCTACCCCTGTCCTATCACCATTTCATCTTTTTCTTGCCTCACTTCTTCCACTGCTATAGTCACCCTCATTTATATATTGTCTAAGATAAGACCATCAACCCTTTAGCACAGCAACCTTCTCTTTTCATATATACTGTACTCCACTTACGGGCATACTAGAGAAGTGCATAATTTGCTTAATTGCACAAGACAGTGGTTTTCAACCTTTTTTTCAGTTGTGGACTGCCAAAAAGCTTCAAATGGAGGCACAGACCCCTTTGAATTGTAAGTGTGGATATTCACGTACTTTTGATTGATCATACTCCTCTTTCATGGACCCCTTAGACAGAGCCTGCAGACAGCTGGTGATCCATGGACCCCAGGTTGAAAACCACTGGTGTAACACACGATTTGCTGCCTACCGCCCCTGCCCCCATCATAACAGACCTTGGTTAGCTAATAATCAGGTGATCGAATACATTGTTTAAGTGTGTATCATCTCTCAGCCCTGTGGTCTACTTTACCAACTATACTTCAGTTATGTAGTAGTAACTCCAGCTATGTCTGCCCCTACTTTGTAATTAATAGTACCCCTGTTTAACTCAGTGGTTCTCAAACTCTTTGGACTCGGGGCCTACCTTGTTAGACTTGAGGCACCCACTGGAAAATGCCAGCTCTTAGCTTTCCTTCATTTTTTGACTACAGAGAAATTACTCTTGCAAAAAACTAAGGAAGCCCACAACAGCACAGAAGATTTTTGACACCGGATTCCTATTTGAAATCTCTGGGTTTGTCTTGTGAATCATGCAAGAGTTTGCACATCTAGCAGGGCTAATATTGCGTGGCACTGTATCACCCTTGAAAGGATCTTATAGCACCCTAGTTGAGAATCACTGGCTTAACTGTACCACCAAAAGTGAAGGTGGAACATCTGTCAAAGCGGTGCTAATAGAAGCCTTGAAGATGAGGGGCCCCAGTCAGTGCACTGGGCTATCAATACATCAGCACCCACAGTGCTGTAAGCAATGCTCTTAAAATTTAGCAGAGTCAATTAACCAGAAAAATCAATTAATCAGAGGTCTTGTATCAACAAAATCACCAAGCTGCAGCTGGGTTTTGCTTGTCGGTGAAACAGCTGTGTGTTATTTACTAGTCCTTTGAGATTTTAAAATGTTTCACAGTACTATACATTTATGGCTTGCTGTCTTTCTAATATTTATAGTTTTTATAGTCAGTAATTATAGTTTCCAGCACTTCGTACTGTGTCATTTGATTACCTGGAAAGAATAATTATCCAGAAGGATGGCAACGCTAATTATTCTGGATGGCAGATGTTCTGCTGTACGTGGCACTACCCCTATAGTGGCACTAGCAGCCCTGAAGGTGATGAGTTTTTGAGGCTTCTGATTGTTAGTTTCTGAGCCGCTATTAGAAGCCTTGAAAATTAGGAGAGAGGATGATGCTAATACCACAGCACCACCAGCAGTATGTCCTTCATAAGCACCGTCTGCACTGAGTTTGGCACAGCCTTTTTTCAGAGACTTTGCATACAGGCTAGCCAACCCAGTGAGAAGGGCTTTGGACTCGGTTCACCAGGAGATGGAGACAAAAGCACAGAGGGTAAATAAAGAGCCTGGAGACCTGCATAAAAACTTAGTAAGGGGAAGCAGTAATAGACACCTTCACGTTATGAACACTCAGACACCCAAAATTGTTTATATGCTAATGAGAGAAGCATGGGGAACAAACAGGAAGAACTGGCTGGGATGGTTTAGTCGGGGATGATCCTGCCTTGAGCAGGGGGCTGGACTAGATGACTGTATGAGGTCCCTTCCAGCCCTACTTTCCTATGAATTTCTATGCAGTACACAATGCCCTCTGGAGTGCTACAGCCATTAATAATAATCAAATCAGATGTTTGCTCCCGCTGCAAGGTCACCACAGGACAACTGAAAACATGTCTGTACCAGCTGTCTGAGTAAAACCCACTTTCACGCTGCACATTTGGCTCTGGAAAGGACTGAATGAAAGGGACAGTCCCCAGTCCCTAACCCGCTTCCCTGCTTTGGATAGCAAAGGCCGAGATGAGATGCGTCTTATAATGTACCTTCGAGCTGGGTGTGGTGTCACCAACAGATGCAGGACACATTAAGCCAAGCAGGTTACACATGCGGCCTGTGGGGCTGCTTCATCTGATGCGTTTTGCCAGGGAAATTGGCTTGCTGCACAACCCAGGACCGGCCACAGCAATCAGTGTGCTTGCCCCACCACAACTGGTTCTGCCTACAAAGAGTTCCTTGGGCCAGGTCTGGCCTGGGGCAGAAGGTGAGTTTGACACCCCTAAACTAGGCAATGCAGGAGCACAGATCAGCCCTCAACAGGTAATGTCTGTCAAAATCCTGCAGGTTACCTCCTTCCTGGTACAACTGGACTCACTCAAATCCAGTTTTAAACACACCCTGCTATCTCTCAGCCACCAACTGCATCTAAATATTGAGCTCTTTGATCAAAATGCCCTCTCTAAAATTAACATAGTTTCATTCATAGCTCTGTTTCGCCTTGAGCCTACCAGCAAGAATGGCTGGAATAAGCCTTTCTCCCCTGCAAAACAGAGCCTACTTAGCATATCAAGTGTCCAATTAAACTAAAAAGGGAAAAGGCAGCAGTGAGTCAATTGTCTCAAAAAGGGAGGCTTGAGGCCAAGCAAACACTGATGTGAGAGGCAACACCAACACTGGAACTTTTGCACACTAAGTATGATTGGAGGCCTACTGCCAGCTAAACAAATGTAATAACGACGTGACGACACTTAGTTTGGTAACTAAGAGAAATAAGGCAGCTTCACAGCATCTCAAAGAACCCGGAGGGGCCATGATCAATCATACACCATCAGGTGGCTAGGGTCTTAATGAAAAGGCCTGGAGCTGATCTTATGTTCAAAGAATGCTGAAAGAACCACTAAGGCAGGATAAAGTAACCTGCACAAATCCCACAGAGAAAATTTCCACCTGGTTAGCATATTTGTTATATAATAGTATAAAAATGCTGCATAATTGCCTTTGGTCATGACACACTACAGTCGAGAGGCCTCCCATAGTGCTTGGGTTTGTCTGACTAAACCCACACTTGCAAATGTGTTCAAACTCCAGTTCTTCAGATAATGTTTTAATACTATGCACCCCAAAGGCTCTGCTTCTGGAGGTTATTACCAGGCTTCCTTAAAGCCATCCCATGGAGCAGATAAAAGCATTCTAAAATGGATCAACATACATGGGGGATGAAAGCAGGAGAAAGAAAAGTTCTCAAGTTTGTGTGCAAGTAATAGAAGATGATGTGGCCACCTACAGAAACCCTGAAGAGACTATCCCAGATTATAATTAGCAGCACCAGCAGCTTTAGCGCATGGTTACCAAATGCCACAGCATCCTCTGAATACATTTGCTCTGATCACTTAAATAAATGACTGCAATTAAACGGTTACAAAAGATATTAGCAGTAACAATGACACTTCTAGAAGGCCTCCAGGAAGCCAGCACGTTAAACTTAACCACAAACACTGCAAACCTTTGAAAACAGAAAACTCAACAGCTGCCTGCAAGCAAACGTTTCTGGAAGTACTAAATTAAAAAACACACACACACAAAAAAAACACCCACTGTCCACATCAACAGTTAATTCAGCTCTCTGCAGGTTTTTAAAGTCCCAAAAGCCACAATAACGTGCATCTTCATCTCAAGCTGGGGGCCACAGCAGAAGCATTCACATTGTGACCCCCTCAGGTAATACCTGTGAATTCTGCTAATGCTCCAAACCATGATTTTGATTTTTGATTTCAAGCTTAAAGTGCTCCATTCCAAGCTAAATTCAGAGTAGGCAGAAAGGACCTGAGGAAGATGCATCTAATAAAGAGCATGACTAACCATGCAATTAAAGAAGAGGGAAAAGAGGATACTATTAAAAAAAATCAACTTAAGCATTTCCTTTTAGGCACTACGGCAGGTAATATATTATTAACCTTGAAGGTTGCTTGATGTGCAAAGATGTATATACAACAGCATGACAGGCCTGCCCTGCACCACCAACTCACACCTTGGATGGTAAGAACTGGCCCCAGGTGTGATGGTAAGTTGAGTCTACGCTGACTGATGATGATGAGTTTCTTTTGTACTGGCTTTGGATGCAGTTGCCAAAAGCCTGCTGGCTGCTATAGTATCTGCAGCAATGGGTTGTACCATGCAAACACTCTGGGCCCCCTGAAACTTAGGTAAGAGCCAACTCTTCCATGTATAAAATCATTTAACTTACTGGTGCTCAATCTTTTGGCCCCATCAGGCAGATGAGTGGAGCAGGGCTAGTCTGTGGGCTGGATCAAGCTCCGCACACCAGGATCTGGTGCTGGGAGCAGGCTTTAAGGCCTGGCACTGCTCCCTCATGTCACGATTGGTTTTGGGGGGCCTGATACTGCCCCCTCCCACACCAGTGCACCAGCATTGGGTCTTGGGGGCCTGGCACTGAGATTGATCCTAGGGGGCCTGGCTCTGCCCCCTTCTGCCCCAGCACATTGGTTTGGGTTGTGGGGGCACAGCCCACCACACTGGGATTGGGCCCTGGAGCTCTACTGCTTCTGCCTGGCCCTGCGTGCTGGGAGGGGATGCCAGATCCAATGTGCAGGACCTGGGGGCTCCCCATAAGTCTGAAAGTTTGACAGTGGGGGAACAGTGCCATTGTTCTGCCACTGGCAGATTTCCAGACCCATTGGGAGCCTTGGGGGCCAAGGGCTGAGCACTCTGGTTTCACTAACACAGCACAAGATTAAGACAGGTCTACCTCGGCAACTTCTGCCAGCACAGCTAGCTGCTCAGCAAGGATGCCATCTCCAACCAACACAGCTGTGCTGGTACAAAACTGGAGAGCGTTAGTTAGCTGTGTTAGTCTGAAGTCAAAGTGCAAGGCAGAGTACACGTGCACCTTATACAGTAACCAACGTGTGCATGTGCATGTGCACGCATGCAGGGTAGAGTTGCACCTATACTTATAAACTAACCAAAGCGCGCCCACGTAGGGTAGATGTGCACCTTATACGCTACCCACAGTGCATGTGTAGCTGTGTGCGTCTACAGGGACAGGCAGGCCAGGGTCTCTGGGTCAATCCGGTGTCTTTCATCAGACCAGCGAAACCGCTGTCACACCTCATGGTGTTTAACACCAATAAATGCAAGGTTCTCCACCTTGGGAGGAAAAACCTGCAGCATCCTTATAGGCTTGGCAGTGCTACGTTGGTTAGCACTACAGAAGAAAAAGACTTGGGGGTCATCATTGACCACGAGATGAACATGAGCCTCCAATGCGATGCTGCGGCTAGTAAAGCGACCAAAATGCTGGCGTGCATCCATAGATGCTTCTCGAGCAAATCCTGGGACACCGTTCTCCCCTTGTACTCGGCCTTGGTGAGGCCGCAGCTGGAGTACTGCGTCCAGTTTTGGGCTCCACAATTCAAAAAGGATGTGGAGAAGCTTGAGAGAGTCCAGAGGAGAGCCACGCGCATGATCAGAGGTCAGGAAAACAGATCTTACGATGACAGGCTGAGAGCCATGGGACTCTTTAGCCTGGAAAAGCGCAGGCTCAGGGGTGATCTGATGGCCACCTAGAAGTTTATCAGGGGTGACCACCAGGATCTGGGGGAACGTTTGTTCACCAGAGCGTCCCAAGGGATGACGAGGTCGAACGGTCACAAACTCCTGCAAGACCATTTCAGGCTGGATGTAAGGAAGAATTTCTTTACTGTCCGAGCCCCCAAGGTCTGGAACAGTCTGCCATCGAAGGTGGTTCAGGCACCTACACTGAACACCTTCAAGAGCAAATGGGATGCTTATCTTGCTGGGATCCTCTGACCCCAGCTGACATCCTGCCCTTTGGGCGGGGGGCTGGACTCGATGATCTCCCGAGGTCCCTTCCAGCCCTGATGTCTATGAAATCTATGAAAGATGTCTGCAAGCTTCCAGGCACAGGGGCCCTTCCTCAGGCCTCGGGAGTCTCTGCCTGACGAAGGGAGCTTGCGCCCAAAAGCTCGCAAAGATCTTTCCCCCAACTATTTCTTTGAAGACACCGCGAGACCCTGGCCTACCTGTGCATCACCCCCCACCAGCACCCCCAGCCCATGAAGCTCGCGCTGTTTCTATCGGCTCTGCAGTCCGCAGCCGCGCTGCAGGCCGGGGCGGGGCGCGACCCCTGCAGCCCCGCGTCGGTGGGTCCCCTCGAGCGGCGCTCGGACGCCCGGGCGGAGAAGGCAAGGGCAGGCCGGGATGTCTCGAGGGATCATCGCGGACACGTTGCGCGCCCTCCCCCCACAGCCTGGGCCGCACCCGACGCCTCCGGGGAGGCCGGAGCCCCCCACACGGAGCGCGGAGCCGGCCCACGCCGCACCTTGTCCAGCAGCCCGTTCCGGCCTCCCCTCGCCGCCATCTTGTCTCCTCCTCCCGCCACGCGCCGGCCCGGCCGACCTGTCAGGCGCTGATTGGCTCTCGCCCTTCACTAGTTGGGCACGGGACCGGAAGCCACCACTCTGCCCGCCCTCTCCTCGCGGGGCATGCCGGGAGCCGGCGTTCGGCGCGCGGCGGTTGCCGTGGAGACGGCGCGAGCGCGGGTGAGCATGGTCGCGTCGCGCCCTGATAATGTTCTGTGAAATGACGCGGGGCCACATCGTGGGCTTGACACGCGCCTTTGCTGTTGAATGGAGGCATCGTTTAGCAGCTCCGTTCAGAGCGATGGCTGGCAGCTCCGGGCTTTTGCTGAGTGCCACTGAACAGCGGCAGAGCGTCATGTTGTGGCCAGGCACCACCGCGTTCTGAGTTCATTGAAGGAGGCCGACTGCAGACTTCAGATCGCACCCTGCCCTACACCACAGTCCCCTGGTTAAAGCGTAGCGACCTGGAGTCATATGGGGAGGGGAAGGTGTTTGCGGAGCTTGGAGTACACGCGGCTTCTGTTCAGTCTGTGAAGCTTTTGCACCTCGGCAGCTTATTCAGTGCCTTATTGTTGGTCAAAGTGGCCAGTTTGAAAATGGCGGTACCATGTGGCTTGATCAGGCCTCGGCGGAAGGGGGTAGGGAGAAAAGGGACACGAATTAAAAGACGGGAACGACGTGAGTCACGTTCTGCGTTGAGTGAATCATGAACAGTCCGTTATTTTGAAGGCAGATTTACTGTCTGAATCTTGGCACCCCCATTTGAACATGTTGGCCCCATTCTCTCTATCGCAGTTTACACAGCATCATTCAACGTCTGTTCAGTGATCTGGTCCAGTAGTATTGGCTGCCAGGGAAAGTTTTAATTGTAGGTGTAACTTATTTGTACCCTGATCTTTTAGTAATTTTGCAGATGACTACAAGATGATGGCAACAGGACTATGCAAATTGGACAATGGAAGCAGTTACGCAACCAACTGCTTCCCTGCCAGGAGCATCTTGCGGACAAACGGAGAAGGTAACGTTGATTTGACAGCAGCTAACGTGAAGCCACACAGCAGAAGGAAGGGCCTGTCGGATTCCAGGCTTGTGACTGTTAAAAGCTTGGGGCTGGATCCTGAGCTTGTATAAATCAGCAGAGTACCATTATTTTCACTGAAGTCCTGTTGATTTACACTAGCAAAAGGTTTGATCCTTTAGCTTTTCCTTTTGGTGTCTTTTCATCGCCCATTTGATTGATATATACTTCCAGAGCTGAACAGTATTCAAGCTAGGAACTCCAGATGGCTGTTTCAGTTTGCATGCAAGAATTCTTGCTTTTGCATTCATTTAATATTGGAAAAGTCACTGGCTCAAGTTCAGCCTTAAGTTGTTGCAGTTCCCATTGACTCCTGTGGGAACTGTGCCTCTCTACTCCTGGGCTGAATTTGATTCAGTGTGAAAAAATCAAAACAAAGTAACGGAGGGTGACTCCATTTTAAGTGTCAATGTGTAAAAGCATTATTTTTCACTGGCTTGTTTTATACCAGGCCACGCAGTGCTGTACAAGTAACTTCTTTCAGTATTTGAACCCAGCTCTTGAGAATTGGTCTAGCATTATGTGAACACAGCTAATTAAGGCTGTGTCTAAACTAGAGAACTGAACTACTAGTAACTGAACAGATGGGAAGTACCTGCAGTGCACTGGTCATGTGCTTCTCCTTTATGTTTTGGCTTGTATGTGCATTCGTTCTACAGTGTCATCTCCGCAGCATTTTCCTTTGCTTGGCTTTAATACAGTTCCCAGCACAGCTTCATGAAGTAGTCGGAGGCTAGATGAATGCCTTGCTGGGGTGGTTTGACCCCAGTACTCTTTCCTGCCATGGCAGGGGGTTGGACTCAATGATCTGCTCAGGTCCCTTCCGACCCTAGAAACTATGAAACTAGTGGCCCACCAGTTTCAAAAGACCTTTTAGAAACTCAGGAAATTGAGGAAAAATCAGGTTGTGTTCTGGTGAGATGCCTTAAGTTTCTGGAAAGTGGTGCTATTCCCAAGTCTTTTTCTCCAACTGAAGGCCAGGAGGAGCATGCAGCTTTTGTTTCCTGCTTAGCCAGAAGGGTTTCTGCTGCCTCTCTGGAAGAGTAGTTATGAGACAACTATGTGGAAATAGTATGGATTTCTAGAAGCATGGTGGTGTTTCTCAGGAACCTATTTGACTTTTTTTTCTCCTCCCAAAAAGCCTTTTGAAATTTTCTGTGGGCTGTTGTTTCAGGAAGCTGTGCTTATCTTTGTTCGTTATCAAATGAGCAATTTGGCCACAATGATAATGCACAGTGACAGTTTATATGCAGGGCAAAGCAGGGCAGTTTGTTACCACTGGTACTTACTTGAATGCTAAGTTGTATGTTCACTTGCTAATGCCTGAGTTCTGCGCATACATACAATCGTGGTGTCAAAATTCCTCCTCAGCCTGGATCTGTGCCTCTCATTGCTAAGGCTTTATTTTAGGGGTACCTATTAGCTCATAGCTTGTAAATTCTTTGGGGTTGGGACCTTGTCTTCATTTCTGCCTAGAAAGGGTGAATTTTGGTTTACAAACAGAGTGGAAAACTGCATTGTTTTCACTATAGCTTAGGTCTGTGTTTTTCAATGATTTTAGACTCAAGGGATCCCTTGTTAGACTTGAAGCACCCTTGGGAAAATGCCAGCTCTTAGTTTCACTTGTTTTTTGACTGTAACAAAACAATACAATAGTTCTTCTATTGCAAAGAACTCATAAATCCCACAGTGAGTCAGAATGGTTTTGACAATGTGGATTCCTGTTTGAAATCTCTGGGTTTATTGTGTGAATCGTGTGAAGGGGTTTGTACACTTAACACTGCTAATTTTGAGTGGCACCCTTAACAGGATCTCTCAGCATCCTAGGGTGCTGCAGTTGGGACCAGGAACAAGACAGAAAGTAAACTCTCTTGTTCTGTGTATATATAGAGCCAACCACAATAAGGTTCTGCCCCATGGCTAGCACCTTTTAAAAGTTATTCGTGTGCCAACAAGCATCATCAGAATCTGTAAAGTAAAGGAGCACGTTCTGAAACCTTGTTTAAATGTCTCTGAAAATGTTCCAGGGCTTCCCTGGATACACTGTGAATAATCCACCATTTTAATGCTCATTCCAGCAGGAGTCACAGCATGATGAGAGAGTGGGAAAGGAGCTTTAGAATAGCAGCCAGGGAACAGCGTGTGTTCCTTACAATTGCTTTTTGCTTTGTTTTATGTTCTTTTTTCCCTGGGGTTGATTTGCATGAGGGTTGATTTGCATGAGAGTCAACACTTTTGAAATACTTAGAAATCATTAAAAAAATCCAGGATCGACATTTAAAAAGTAGTAGAATTCGCTGCTTCACATCTCCAGTCAGAGCCTGGCTATTTCTGTCTTTAGTGATATGGTCACTAATTATTTTCTTTGTATGGCATTTATAAATGGGTAATTTGACCATGTTTACATCAGAGCAATTGATGAAGTGCTGAATGGGCAGTCGGTGCTCTATAAAAGGCATATTCTGAAGTTTCTTGGCCACATTGAGATCTGTTCTAATTGTGCACGTTCTTAACTCAGGGGCTGGTCACTGGCTGGTGGCACATAAATCTAGTCAGGAGAAAAGAGTGGTGAAAGTGGCTTCACTGTATATATCAGCGCTCCAACCCTGTATAGCTGTAGAAGAGGTCATTGAGGAGAATGTCCTGGATGGGCCGTTTCTGGTGAGTGTAAACCATTTCTGCTGAGTCGTGCCTCAGTGACTCAAGATATGATTAGTTTTGCAGGTAAAAATAATATATTTGACTGCCACTTCTGAAATCTGGTATTTCCTATTACAGTTGCCCTCACTTCACCCTCTCCACTCTGTTATTATGAGTCACTTGTGCTACAGAGAGGAAAGCATCTACTAGTTCTAAAATCTTGAAGGAAGTTGTGATCAGAAAGCTTCAGTAAGTCAGTGCAACCTTACTCAATGGAACAGCTTGTGTCTGCTTTTGATCTTGCACTGGTTTTATTGATGTTACAAGTATTACATGAGGCCAGAAGCATCTGTCGTGCTATTAAGTCATAGTTTAGGCATTAAAACCATTTCATCCTTCATCCTCATTTTCCCTGAGCTTTGCTTGTTATGTTGGTGAACTGCCAACTATCACATTGCTTCTCTAGGCTGGATAGTGTTACCCCTTTGGTTTGTTCTCCCAGATGAAGCTTCATGGTGTGAAGACACCTTCAGATCTGTGTTCTGTGAATATAAGCAACAAGAACCTGGCATTGGTGAGTATGAGATGCTCTCTAAAATGAACATAGAAAACATCATGAAATCTTGAGAGACATTCACCAAGCTGGCCTTTGCAGGTTGGTGTTGTAGGCAAAAATGTGTGAGAACATGGACCCTTCTTCCCCTGCAACCATTCACTGGCTTGGTGAGATGTGTACTATCACCTGAACCTGTTCAGCCTCCACAAGAGAGGGCTGAGGGTGGATCTAGTGGCCATTTAGAAACTAGTCAGAGAGGACCAACAGGCACTGGGGGAGTCCCTGTTCCCCTGAGCACTACCAGGAGTAACAAGAAATAATGGTCACAAGCTGGCAGAGGGTGGATTCAAACTAGACATCAGGAGGCGCGACTTCGTGGTCAGGGCGGTTAGGATCTGGAACCAACTTCCAAGAGAAGTGGTGCTGTCTCCTACCCTGGGGGTCTTTAAGAGGAGGCTGGATGAACACCTGCCCGGGGTCATTTGACCTAGTACTTTTTCCTGCCATGGCAGGGGGTCGGACCTAATGATCTGCTCAGGTCCCTTCCAACCCAACCAACTATGAAACTATGGACTTAGTTGATCTCTTGCCTATTAACAGATATGACCCTCCCACCCAAGCTTAGTGGTGCTTTCAACTTTTCAACTGTCCTAGCTAACGGGGAAAGGTTAAGATCCAGGTACAGCTTTCCTGCGGGATGGTAACTGGTCCACTTGACAGGGAGAAGGCTCACAGAAGTGCTGATTGTCCTCCAGTGCTTTCCTGTAATTCTCCCTGCATGCGCAGGGAAAGAATCATAGAGTGGCACAAGAAATCATGGTATATGGCTCCTAGTGAGAACATGCAGGATTGCAACACTAGGGAGGACACACGAAGCAGGATAAGGATTTGCAGCATGGTTGCTCACAGCTGAGCTAGGCAAGTACACATGCTCAGATATGGATATAAATCACTCACAGTGAAGAAGCACATGAAAGAGCTTGTTTTCCATTTCTGTAACACAGCAGAGTTGGGTATGACTTTTGGAAGACACTGCAATATAGATGTTGCGAGAGTTAAAAAAAGACTCATTGATTTCAGACCAGGCTGGTTGTTTTCCTTTGTACTTTCTCAGGTCAAAGACGATGACTTTGAGCAGTTTGACTCTGTTGCTTTTGTCAACGCTACAGAAAACCTCTTGACGTTAGGTAAGGAATAATGTTGTTGGAATGGAGATGTGTCCCAGAAACATGGGAGCAGAGAGAAGCTTGTCTCAGCATGTGGCTAGAGCCTTAATTAGGCTTAAAACCCCTCCTGTACATGTAGCACTTCTGTGCAAAAGAACTTCTCCCCACCCATTCTAGTAGATTCCCTTGCAGCAGTTCTTATAATGATAGCACTTAGCTCTTATATGATTGTTTTCATCAGTAAATCTCAAAACCTTTTCCAAAGAAAGTCAGTATCATTATCCCATATAACAGGAGGGGAAACAGGCACAGAGCAGTGACTTGCCAAAGGTCATGTAACAAGTCAGTGGGGGAGCTAGGAACAGGAGTGAGTCTCCCGAGTACAACTCCAGTGCACTCTGCTCCGTTAATAAGTAGAAACCTAAAAAATTGTTCAGCAGAGATCAAGGCATTTTAATGGGTCCTTCTGAAGAGAAATTATATTTGGCCCTGCTACAGTGTAGAGATTGTGCTAAGGTTTAGCTTGTATTTTCCTACAAACACATCCAGGAATAATATCAAGAGTATCCAGGGTGATTAAGGTCAGCACATTTTTGAGGGAGAGGTGCTTCAAGCTTCAGAGCTTCAGCCAATCACTAGTTCCTGCTAATCAAAATGAGAGCTACAATGGGAGGCAAATTACCACAGCTGCTTATCCAGGTCTGTCTTCTTCCTCTGAAGCAGTGGGTGCTGACCACTGCCAGAGAAATTCTACCAGTGATGCTGGGCAAGACATGGGGCACTGGGTTAGGTGGAGTGCGGGTTTGATTGACTCTCACAAGTTCTATATTTTATTGTACCTGTCTGAGGCTTCCTACCTTTACAGTGAAACCAGCATAAGAGAGCATGCTCTGCTCCCATGTATCCCACTTGTTTCTAAAAGAAAAGCCTTGTGACACTGGAATTGAATGGTTAGGCAAGGCAAACTTAATGAAACCCTTTCCAAGTTGCTTTGCTGGAGACAGGATATTCAGTCTCAGTCTCTTATCCTTGTTTCTATTTCTTTGTGCCTTTTTAACATGAAAGTCTTGGTGTGTCTGTCATGGAAATTAGCAGGCCAAGGTCTCTGCATGTAGAATGATGCCAAGCTTGATTTAACTGCTTCGTGTTGCATCTCAGTGGGATCACTTTAGTAGTTGGACTGTCTAGGCCACTCCTTCCTTCAAAATTGACACAACAGCACCTCCCTCTAGAAAGCCACTGTTCATTTTTAAAAGTTGGCATTTTCAAAGGAAAAGCTTTACCCCTTGACCAAGCATTAGAAATAATTGCCTTGTTTCTTCCCCTCTCAGGGAAACATGGTCCCACTCTTGGTACTTTACCCTCATGTACTGTCACAGCCAGATGTGAGTTACTCTTTTAAAGTGACTGATTTCTCATGTGAATATTGTCTCTTTTATCAATATAGAGGCATTCCGTAAATTTCCAGGATTACGGGAGCTGGAGCTTTCCTTGAATGGACTGAGGCATCTGAAAATCCAGGCTGGGGAGTTTCTGACCTTGGAGGTAAGATTGGGAGAAGGAGGGATCTCTAACTTTCTAGCCCCACATTCAAGGTACAGTTGGGGTGGTCACAGCAATGTGTATCTATGTTCCATTTGTTATGCACATTATTTAATGGAGAATGTAGAGGGGTTGGAGCGGATGACCCTTGAAATCTCTTCCAACTCTGCACTGTGCAGTCACTTACAAATAGGCTGTGGGGTCCTTAGTTTTAAACACATGGCAACAGCGTGACCCAGCCCACCTGCAGTGGCCACAGCTGATTGGGGCATGGTGCACAGAGTCAGGACACCTGGCCAAGCAGCCCACTTGCTGCATGGTGTTGCTTGATGTTTTCCCTTCTAGGTCTCAACTATCCCGTGTGTAAAATGGGGTTGACTTGAATGCCTCATGCGCTTCCCTGGAGACATGCTTTGAGGCACTGGAATTCCTCAGGCAAAGGCGCAGCTATTGTGGCTCCAGGTGTTGGTCATCCTCAGTCCTTGTGCCCCCTGCAGCCCTGCCAGAGAGAGAGAGGTGTCTTTTCAGACCCTATGAGGCACATTACAGCCCCAGCAGCATCGCCTCTGGGTTTAATCACTGACTATGTTTTGGGAAACAAAATACCCATTTGGACTGGAAGACCGAGAGGCAAGAACCAAGCCCAAGAATTTCCCCTCAGCAGGGTCAGCATTGGGCCCATCACACTCATGGCTGGGCAAGAGCAAAGCCCTTACAGACAGAGGATCCTGTTTTAAAGACCCCAAGTGACCAAGAATCCAGCAAGTCACCTGGATATGGGAAATTTCAGCTTTCTCTGTCCCCTCCACAGCCATCATCTCTGGGCTCTACTGGGTGAAGCAATCTCTTTACCTCCTGTACCTCTTCCCACTTTAGTGTAGAAGGTTCTTGGGAAGTGGGACTGAGGTCCTCTTTACACCAGCTAACCCAGCAGCCTTAGAGCTTTGCACTTTCACTTGCCCATGCAGGGGGTGAGTTGCTCAGCTGGGCCAGACAGGGCGGTGGGCCAAGCTTCAGTGAAATGCATTTTGGACAACAGAATTTTCAAGGCCCTTTTGGCCAGAGCTGTGCTCCCTCCCATCTGCTACAGCCTTGCTAGCAGAAATACAATTTTAGATCAGTGGCTCTGTGATTTTGGACTATAAGATTCTTTGTGTAGATAGGGCCCGTCATTGCCAAGTATTTCCCCGTTAAAACTCCATTCTCCCCAGTGCCCTGTTCTGGCTCTGTCACACTCCATGGTACATCTTCCATGAACAAACAACAAGAATACTATGTTGTCATAGCTGCTGGATATTTTATTGCTGAAAAATGAAGTTTCATCCTACAATCAATTTTTTTTTAGGGAAAGTATAATTTTCAATGTTATAGATATATTTTGTTTTTTAAATCAAATCACATATCTTCCAGACCAAGTGTGATGATTATGATGAGGGAAAGAAACAACTCTCTTCACAGGGCTTAGTAATAAAGCATATCAGCATAGTCCAAACTAAGTATTTGTTCTGCATTAAATCAGGACTTTCTCTTTCTCGTGGTCCCTAGTTACTGGACCTGTCTTACAATAATTTGTCTCCTGAGGATGTTCGAGCATTGGGAGTTTTGTCTCAACTCAAGGTTCTTCACCTGACAGCCAATGGACTTCAATCTCTCCCTCCCGACTTGGTAATCTCAGAGGAGTAAGTCCTGAAAACAAGACAAGCTTTAAGCATTGGTGGCTTGACCTGAGTAAAGTCAGGCCATTATATGAACTAACGCTACTGTCCTATTGGAAAGACATGCTGCTGGGGTTAAAGGGATGATTGTGTGGCAGGTAACTTTGTTAATTTGATAGAGAGCCATTGTCATGGCTGGCTGGCAGGGGATTTAACCTCTCCTGACAGCAATTACCTCTTGAAAATGGCAATCTTTTATTTTTTTTTTATCAGTGAATAACCTCACAGTAGCTGATACCTATCACAGGGAGCGAGACCCATGGAGTGGGAATGTCCAGTTTGTTAGCTCCACAAACACACAGGTTGGCTGTGGCAACTGTAGTGCAAGGAGAGCTGTGGAGATTGCGGACTCTGTCAGCTCCAAGATCTGCTGGGAGTAGGAGAGAGCCTGGTCAGACCAGAGATCCTGCTTCTCATCCTGTGGGTCATCTGAGGGGGAGATGACATAGCTCTTCTACCTAGACAAGGTGCTGAGTATGGAAAGGCCCCCCAGCTGTCGTCACATGAGGCATCCCCATTAACTCCAGTCTCATTCCTTTCACCACAGGGGCATCTGAGGTCAGGGAATGGGTGCAAACTTGTGGGTAGCTTGAACAGACTCATTGGAGCCATAGCAGCTTCAGTGTCTGAAGCCCAAGTAATCAGAGGATAAATCTGCAGAACCAAGGGGTTGGGTTGAAGGAGCCAACGCAGGAGAGTGCTTTCCTGTAACTGGTGGTGATGATCTTGAGTCTGTCCTGCAAACCTCTTGCTCACATGAGTACACTTCCATCATGTCAGTACTACCCTTGAAATCAGTGAGGTTTCCACCTGAGGGATGGGGACTCGCATCAACTTGGCCAGACTGGATCCTTTCTGGGCCCAAACCTAAAGGCTTGACT
Organism: Crocodylus siamensis; assembly: GCF_052110815.1. Lineage (NCBI taxonomy): Eukaryota > Metazoa > Chordata > Crocodylia > Crocodylidae > Crocodylus > Crocodylus siamensis. Next base: position 417,804,116 of record NC_143395.1, on the reverse strand, counting down.
GCCAGGAGTATTGAGTGCCCTCAGCTCCCATTGATCCTGGTGGCATCCTGGGAGTGAAGGGTGATCAGGATTGCGCCTTCGATGCTTGCTCAGACAAACTCCCCCTGAAATCAGTTAACTTGACTGCCTCATATGGGGCTTTTGCTGGAGCAAGGACTTCATGCTCAACCCTGCTTCCTGTGAAAGCAAAACCCCTTTTGTCATCTCAAGGAACAGGATCTGCTCCTTCAGGACTGGTGCCTGCTGTCAGAGGGCTTCCAGGATGGCTGGCAGGTGCCATGGCTTTAGTCTGTCACTGTCATAAGTGCCACAGTAAAAATAGCATAACACATTGTGTCATGGCTACAGTATATAGTATAGTTTTGCTTATTGATTGTTAATAAAGACTTAGTTCAGTGGTGCTCAACCTTTTTGCCTGGTGCCTGGTCTGTCCATGGGCCAGACCTGGCTGGTGTTTTGGCGCCTGGGGCAGGCATGGTGGAGCCCCTCCAGCTGGGTGGGGGTAGGTGGTGGGCAGCAGTCCAGACTCAATCTGGCACCACTGGAGAAAGGGGCTTGCCCTTGCCCCAACCCAACCCTATAGAGTGGAAGGGGGCATGGCTTGGCCCCAGCCCAGCCATGTGGAGACAAGGGGACATGTCTCAGTTGTGACCTACCATGCAGGGCTTGGGGTTTAAGAATTTGGTGGAGGGGCGGGTAGCCGTGTTAATTGCTACTGCACCCCCACCGCGAAATTTCCTGATCTGGGGGGAGCCCCTGGCTTAGGTAATAGTAAATAAGGGATTAATAGTTAATAAATGTCATTCAAGGGCTAATTGTTGTGCATTTTTATAAGTCCCAACTGGTCATCCACCAAGAGCACATGTAAGGTAGTTACTTGTTTATAACATGGATTAATCATTTGTTAACTCTCTACATGCCATTTATAAATAGGTTGTTAATACAACACATCGCCTCAAGTGCACTGTCAGATTTTTATATGAAAATGGGAAGAGATCAAGGCTTGTATCACTGGTTGAATTGTATTTTCCCCTTGCGTGACAGCTAGCAGTGTGTTTTCTGCCAGTCTTTGTCAGTGTGACTTATTAATGAGAGTCCCTTTATATCTGCAGGGGTGGTTCTGCTCCACCAAGGTTCCCTTCTCTAGAAATCTTGTTGCTGGATGACAATGATCTTTCTCACCCGAGCGTCTTTGTGAGCCTGGCTAATCTTCGCAGGTAAAGATCCTTCTTCCCACAGCAGATGTGTGATCACTCTTGGCATGTCCCCATCTCTGCCTGCGGCCCCCCCCACTGAAAGCTGTACAGAGAGTCAGGGTAACTGCTTGAGGGGATTTTCCTTTCTACTTTGCCCAGACTTGGGATCTGGGAATCAAAGGGAACCAACAGCACAGTGAAAACCACCAGCTGCCCTAAGACAGACGGGTATATTTGCTGGTACCTGAGGCTCTGCATGACCTTTGGGGCATAACTGAGGCCATGAGTGAGATTTCCTGTTCCTTCCAGCTGCCTCACAAGGCCCAGCACTTTATTTCAGACTAGCTGGGTCAGGGAAGCTGTTGGGTAGACCCTATTTGATGAAGCATTTGTATTTGTTATTTCTGTGTCCTGTGTAGTGGGCGCTGCATTTCACAGGCAGCTGTGCTGAAGAGGGTACAGCACAGTCCCACCCTAGGAGATTCCTGGTGGGGGTTTGTATTGTGAAGGTGGCAATTGGTGATGTGTTTCATGGATCCAAAGGGATTTTGGAGGACACCCTTGGTAAAATCCAAGTGGGAGCTAGTTGTGGGTGCACTGTGTAGCTAGGGAAAGGGCAGGCATGAAAATGCCAAAGGGAGTGGTGAGGAGAACCTGGCTGAATGTCATTCTGTGCTTTTGATGCTCTTTAAACCACCAGCCCCTGCACAGACACTGACCTGCTCAACATCGTTTGCCATGGGTTGGTATTATCTGTTCCTGCACACAGCTCCCAGCACCAACATTAGCTGCTGGATCACGTTTCCTCCCAGCAGGTTGGGTGCTAGGAAGATGCTGGGTCTGGCATTTTGTCCTTCCTCAGCTGTCATGGAGTAGAGTTTCCAATGGCCTGTGAGCATAAGGAGGGGAGGAACTACACTGAGGAGTGGTCGGACCCAGAGGGTTGTGATTGATGGCAGTCACTCATCATGGTGCCCTGTGACCAGTGGGGTCCCTCAAGGCTCTGTCCTGGGACCCATACTGTTCAACATCTTCATTAACGATGTGGACATTGGAGTCAAGAGCGGACTGGCCAAGTTCGCCGATGACACCAAACTTTGGGGCAAAGCATCCACGCTAGAAGATAGGCGGGTGATCCAGGCTAATCTGGACAAGCTCAGCAAATGGGCAGACGAGAACCTGATGGTGTTTAACACCAAAAAATGCAAGGTCCTCCACCTTGGGAGGAAAAACCTGCAGCACCCTTATAGGCTCGGCAGTGCTACGTTGGTTAGCACTACAAAAGTAAGAGACTTGGGGGTCATCATTGACCACAAGATGAACATGAGCCTGCAATGCGATGCTGCGGCTAGTAAAGCGACCAAAATGCTGGCGTGCATCCATAGATGCTCCTCGAGCAAATCCCGGGACGTCATTCTCCCCTTATACTCAGCCTTAGTGAGGCCGCAGCTGGAGTACTGCGTCCAGTTTTGGGCTCCACAATTCAACAAGGATGTGGAGAAGCTTGAGAGAGTCCAGAGGAGAGCCACGCGCATGATCAGAGGTCAGGAAAGCAGATCTTACGATGACAGGCTGAGAGCCATGGGACTCTTTAGCCTGGAAAAGCGCAGGCTCAGGGGTGATCTGATGGCCACCTGTAAGTTTATCAGGGGTGACCACCAGGATCTGGGGGAACGTGTGTTCACCAGAGCGCCCCAAGGGATGATGAGGTCGAACGGTCACAAACTCCTGCAAGACTGTTTCAGGCTGGACATAAGGAAGAATTTCTTTACTGTCCGAGCCCCCAAGGTCTGGAACAGTCTGCCATCGAAGGTGGTTCAAGCACCTACATTGAATACCTTCAAGAGCAAGCTGGATGCTTATCTTGCTGGGATCCTGTGACCCCAGCTGACTTCCTGCCCTTTGGGCAGGGGGCTGGACTCGATGATCTCCCGAGGTCCCTTCCAGCCCTAATGTCTATGAAATCTATGAAAACTGAAGCAGGCAGCAGCAGGCAGGAACCCTGGATTTTATACCTGGCTCTTCAGCAAACTTTCTATGTAACCTCAGTCCAGCCACCCAACCTCAGTGGGCTTCAGTTTGCCATCTGTAAAATGGGAATAATAACACTTCACTTCCTCACAGCATGGCTGCAAGGGTAAAACAGGCAATGGGTTGCTTGTTGCTGTGGAAGGACAGCGAGTAAAAAAAATCCTTGTACCACCCCTTTTAGGCAAAGCTGAAGAGCATCCAGCCCACTGCCAGCAGGCCTGGTCTGCTAACTCCTGAGCATGGCAGTATCCAAGCTGGTCTGAGGGATGCTGAGCTTTCCTGACTGGTGCTAAGCATCTTCAACTTCCATTGACTTCAGTGGGAGAGAAGGGTCCTGTGGATCTCTCAGGATTGTGATCTGCTGTATTTCAGGGATGGACAGCAGCCGCATGGGTGCTAGGGGAGCTCACAGCTCCATGTGCCTGTGACAGCGCTTAAAAGAGGGCGATAATGGTACGTGTGCGATGGTGAGGTCTCAGGCCTGCCTGTCATTTCTGCCTTTGCTTAGCCTGAAGCAGCTGAATCTGGACAAGAACGGGATTTTGAAGGTCCCGTACCTGCATCAGAAGGGGAATTCCCGGTTCTCCCTCTCCCCTGACGTGGCCAAGGTGGGTACCAGAGCAGAGGCAGGGAGCAGGCTCCGGCAGTGGCACAAGCGGAGACAGCGAGGTGGGGCAGATGGACACAAGGAGCTGAAGGAGAAGGGAGGACAACTGGAATACTTTATCTTACAGAACAGCAAGGATCTAGACAGGACAGGTGAACAGCTCTGCTTTGCTTTGCCCCCTCAGGGCCTTCTCCCAGCTCCTGCTGAAATCATTGGCAGGTTTCATGGGGCAGAAAGATCAGACCTTTTCATCCACTGCTGGGCTTCTCTGGAGCTCCTCACTGTGCATCAGTGGGTACAGCTACATGCGACGGGATTCAGACAGCATATGCATTCAGACAGCATATGCTCAGCAGCATTGGAGGAAATTAGGGTTAGGAATTAATTCCCTGGGGGAAGAGTGGGTGAGACCAGCCAAGATCAAAAGAAGCAGCAGGAAAATAGAGCTCCTCCATAGACATAAGGAGTGCTGCGGTGGGACATCAGATGAGGTGGTTACAAGAAGTACCCCCTCCCCCAACCTTACAACTGATGTGGGTAAAATCCTGGCCCAAGGAACGCAGGTATTCAATACCAAAGTCCCATTGACTTCCTCCAGAGAATGCAGTGCATTCAGCAAGCCCGCTAAGGACCAGCTCCTGTTCCTAGCCTCAGTAGATGTGTTGCCATTGAGCCAGGCCTTAGCTGGTACTAACTGGTGTTCTTGTGGGCAGACTCTGACAAAAGACATCACCTGAAGATTGTCTCTTCGGGGATGCCTACACCACAGCAATGCTCCAAATCCAGATTCCAGAGGATCCTGCTGTGGCTACTCTCCAGACTTCAGTCTCTAGCCTGGCTGAGAACAGCTGCGGGGGATGCCCTTAGGAGGCTTCACTGATGCAGTTCCAGGCTGGGAGTGTGCAGATGAAAGTGGGTGGGTGGGGTGTGCGTGGAAGTGGCCATGCTGTCCTTGTGCAGCCACTGCAGATGACTCTAGCATGGCCTGTATCCTTCAGATTCCCCTGGGTGTGGTAGCAGCTAAGACAAGAGTCAGCTTCATGCAGTTGTACTTTGAACCTGTTTGTTTGTGCTTTGTTGCAGAGGTCATCTTCACTTCAGCCTCTCGAGAGCCACCATCTCTGGTAAGAGCTCCCCTGGTAGTGTACAGCTCGGGGCAGTGATTCGCACCATGGGGCCTGCGAGAGCCTTGTAAGGGTGCCACAGAGTGCCACAACATATTAGCACTGTTAGATGTGCAAGCACTTCGACAGGCTCCATAACGCACAGATTTCAAATAGGAATCCATAGTGTCAACACCTGTCTGCCCTGCTGTCGGCTTTTGGAGCTCTGCACCATGGCAGAATAACTTTGTTATTTTTCCATAGTCAAAAAACAAGTGAAAGCTGAGAGCTGCCATTTTCAAAGGGGAGCCTTGAGTCTAACAAGCTTGAGGAGCACTGGCTTGGCAGGTATATTGCACAGTTTCCTCTTCCACAGGATTCTCGCTCTGTCAATGTTAGTCTCTTTCTTAATTATTTTTTGCAAGCCCATCAGATAATGCTGAGGCTGATCAGCCTGAATGGTTTTTGACTAGGACCCACCATTGTCAGAAAGGAGCCTTCTCAAAGGACTTCTCACCTAAACAGTGAACATTTGACCTACATCTGCCGTAGCTTCTTTAAAAGGGACAGCTGTGCAAAATACTGCTCACCCAGGCTTGGAGTCAAAGACAGATGCAAGCTTGCTACCAGCTTTTTCAGCAGAAGGGATGTCTGTTGTCTAATAGGTCGCTCAGCTAAGTCCCAGCTACATGGTTACATGCAGGGGAAGTCTGGGGTATTTCAGCCCATGCCTGTGCCTTCTTGCCCTAGGGCCAGAATGTAGCTAGTTGTAGGAGAAGTTGGGTCTTGCTTCATGCCTGGTACATCTGTCATTTTGGATGGAATGTGCACATTGGTGTCTGACCCCCACTGCATACTGCTTGGCTTTTCATAAACTAGCTGCTGCCCTTGCAGCAAGGCCCAGTGGAGGAAGAGGAGACCCCTGGATGCCTTTTGCTCCATAGTCCAGTAGTTAGGACACTGACCCAGGGAGCTGGAGACCTGGGTTCTAGGTCACACTCAGCTAGAGGGCATTTGAACCTACCTTGCCACTTACTAAGAAAACACAGTGCCCCCCCCACCAGGCTGGGCTTGACTGAGGGAACCCTTCATGGCTTCCCTTGAAGCTGACCCACTGGGCAGTCAAGTCATGTGGCCAGGTGGTGAGCAAGCAGGAGAGAGTTTGGCTGCAGCCTAGCCAGGTGGGTAGTTGCCAGGAAGGGACTCCTGGGCTATGTCCTTGAGGGCTGCTTGAGCCTTTTATATTGCTGTTGAATAAAAAGCATAAACAGTCAGATCCCAGGGGCAGAGGTGGGCTTGAACCTCTGTAGCAGCATGGGTCCTGGAACCCAGGCTTCCAAATCCTGGACAAGCTCCCAAACCTCTAAGTCATCCTTTGGATAGATGGAGGCTTCCCTGCTCTACAAGTCCATAAGGCTGTGCTCTTGGGCGATTAGGAGGCTCTGACTGTGATTCCATGTGGTCAGAAACACCCAATTCACAGCTGCAGGGAGAAGTGCAAATGCTGCTTAACACCAAGAGGGCTGTGGGATTTCAGATCCCCCTCCTGCAATTCCTGTTGGCTACCCAATGCATCCCCTGCAATATATGTGGGTGGGTGAGATACCCAACTAGAAGAGACCCCAAAACATTTAACAACTCAGAATTATATTTCAGAGCCTGAAATTTAGGTGAGGCTGTGCACACGTGCCTTTCTGATTCCCTGTAACACTTCCTATCCGGTTGTAAGCGTGTTGTAGTGCTTCTGGTTGGCAGTTAAGATCCAGGGTTGCCATTCCCTCGCTGTATGACCCTGCATGCATTTTTTTGCCCATCGTGTCAGACCTGAGGGCTTCAACTTAGGCACCAAGATCCGTTTAGGCACTAAAGCAGCACATTTTTTCAGAGGTGTTAACACACAACTCTTTAGTATCACAGGTGCAACACCCCCCCAGCCCACCACACATATGCGTGTATGTGCGCACATGTGTGAATATGCATGTGTGTGTGTGTGTGTGTGTGTGTGTGTGTGTGTGTGTGTGTATACATACGTATAATAAGAGTAGTTCTGATTCCATCCAGGAGAGGGGAGTGTAACCCACATCTTAAATGTTATACAACCAAGTTGGATGTATTTCAAACTGCAAGGTGGTTCCCCGTCCATCATCATGCGACATGTGAAAGGCTCTCAGAAGGTGCCCCAGAACTTGGTCCTGCGATGGCACAATCTTCAAAGAAAGCTGTTTTAAAGTGCATTTTGGTTGCTTTTTAAGTAACACAAAGGAACTATCAGCTGCTACTGAATATCCAGATAGGAAGAGCCAGGCTATATTTCCATGGAGAGCTTTGTACAAAGGTTTCTAAATGCTTTACAAACGTACAGCAATTCTCAGGAAAGAAGTAAGTACAAGCAGTGTCTCCTCTTCTGCTTGTTATGTCATCGAAGTTGCTGGACCACGCAGGAGGTCACACAGTTTTCCCCAACATGACAGTTCCACATCTGCCTTGCCAACTCTCAGCACTAGGGGAAAAGTGAGTTACACAGACATCAAATGGTCAGATTCAGTGCCCCATTTACATTGATAAGGCCCATGCTGCTTTCTTAGTTGCTGTTGAGATGTCTCCGACCAATTCATGATGCCTGCCTGCGTCCAGTTTGTACAAGAAGGTGTTCATTGCATGCATAAGCGTTAGAGTTACAAATGAAAACTCTGAATCCTGGAGCCCAAGAGGCAGCCATCAGAGAAAAAGTATCCAGTGGTAGGTTGATACCCATTTATACCAATTCATCTTTTAAAGGTAGAGCGGTTAAGTGGCTTGTCCAAGGTCTCACAGTCAGTCAGTGGCGGAGATGGGAATGGAACCCAGGCGTCTTGGTCCCTGTTCCTACGTTTTGAGCATCGCGCTCCATCTACTGACTTTGTACATTTTTCTTTACACTTAATGCCTTGCTGGTGGCTGTTAGGGCACATGGGCACTGGAGTGGATTTGATGTTGCCATGTCCCTATCACCTCCTGGTGTGACATCAGATCTCCCTTTCTCCTGTTCCCCTCTTTCTGGTAGGATGTTTCCGACAAAGGGAACAACCAGTCATGCCCTGCTGACTCTGAGGCTCTTCCGGCAGCTTCCGTGAACACAGTGAACCAAGACTTTGTGCCGCCCTTTCCAGAACTGAGGTCTCTCAGCCTGGCCAACAACAAGGTGATTCAGTCCCTGGGGTGAAAGATTTCCCTTGATCTGCCTTGGTGTAAGGATAAATTTGGCAGTTTGAAGTGACTTTGTGAGAGCGCAGGAAGTGGGAGCTGTCATTTCTCTCCTGTGTGCAAGCCCTAGGCAAGCCCTAGGCTTCCTGGGGAAGCTCTTTGAGAAAATTATCCAGGAGCACAACTGCGAGGGACCAGCAGGGGAGATCATACTTAGGGGCAATCAACACAGGTTCATTCAGGTTCCTGTCAGACCAACCTGGTGGCCTTCTATGACTAGGTCACAAAATCCTTGGATGTAGTCTTTCTGGACTTTAGGAACGCCTTTGGCACTGTCTCACACCCCATTTTCATTAAGAAATTAGGCGACTGTGGCATCGATGACTACACAGTCAGATGTGTTGCCAGTTGGCTGGAGGGCTGCACCCAGAGAGTGGTGGTGGACGGGCCATATTCAACTTAGACAGATGTGGGCAGCGGGGTCCCCCAGGGCTCGGTCCTTGGGCCTGCGCTGTTGAACATTTTCATCAGCAACTTGGACAAGGGGGTGAATAGCACCTTGTTCAAATTTGCAGATGACACTAAGATGTGGGGGGAAGTGGGCACGCTAGAAGGGAGGAACAGGCTGCAATCGGACCTAGACAGGTTACAGGGGTGGGCGGATGAGAACAGGATGGTTTTCAACATTGACAAGTGCAAGGTGCTGCACCTGGGGAGGAAGAACCAGCACCATACCTACAGGCTGGAGAACTGCCTTCTCATTAGGGCAGAGGTGGAAAAGGATCTTGGAGTAATCATTGATGCCAAGATGAACACGGGCCGGCAGTGTGGGGACGCGGTCAGGAAGGCCGACCGCACCTTGTCCTGCATCCACAGATGCATCTCGAGCAGGTCCAGGGAGGTGATCCTCCCCCTCTGTGTGACACTGGTCAGGCCGCAGCTGGAGTACTGTGTCCAGGTCTGGGCGCCGCACTTCAGGAGGGATGTGGACAGCATGGAGAGGGTCCAGAGGAGGCCACTCGCATGGTCAGGGGGCAGCAGGGCAGGCCCTACGAGGAGAGGCTACGGGACCTGAACCTGTTCAGCCTGCACAAGAGAAGGCTGAGGGGGGATCTGGTGGCCGTCTGTAAACTGGCCAAGGGGGACCAGCAGGCTGTGGGAAAGTCCCTGTTCCCCTGAGCACTACCGGGAGTTACAAGGAATAATGGCCATAAGTTGACTGAGAGTAGATTCAGGCTAGATATTAGGAGGTGCTACTTCACTGTTAGGGTGGCTAGGATCTGGAACCAACTTCCAAGGGAAGTGGTGCTTGCCCCTACCCTGCGGGTCTTCAAAAGGAGGCAAGATAATCACCTTGCTGGGTCGTTTGACCCCAGCATTCTTTCCTGCTATGGCAGGGGGTCAGACTCGATAACCTACTTAGGTCCCTTCCGACCCGACCAACTTTGAAACTATAGGCATGATTTCTTGGTGGAGATAGCTGGTCCTGGCAGAGGTCCTTGATGGGACCTCTCACCCACCCCAAGGGTATGTTCTTTACCCTGTGATGCTGATGGGCTTGGAAATCTCAAGTCCCTCATCTCAGGCTTGCCTTGTTTCACCTGCACTCTCTGGTGAATCAGTGACTTCCCTCCCAGCCTATGCCATTTGGTTCTTAGGAGCCCCTGTGCCATTGCATTGGTAGCAGCAGGATCAGGCTGCCTCTGCCTCAGGGTGCTGGCCTGGAAACCGCTGCCCCTACTGCATTCATGTGGCCTACACATATGGCTGCTTTGGCCATCAGCTGCCAGCGGGTGCGGGACAGCGTGTGCCCAGCACTTCCCTGCCCAGCTTATGCAGCTCAGAAAGCAATGGGAGGTTTGGCTGTGAGTGCACTGGTATAGAGCAGGCACCTTCTCCCTCCTCCCTGGCCTTGTGCCCACACACGCAGCTGAGATGGCTGCAGTGCTTGCGGGGTCAGGCTGGGTCGCTCCTCTTCCTCTCGCACCTTCGGGCCCAACTGTTGTTGTCTTGCGTTATGTCCTGTGATTCCTCCTTTCAGACAAGGAGATGTGGCTCATGGAGGCTGCACCTCCCAGTATGTGCTGCTCCACATTGCCCTGAGCAGCCAGGCTGCAAGGGAAGGGTGCCTGCACCCTCCTGTGCTGCCAGAGCTTGCTTGGGTGTGGCACATGATCTCAGTGCCTTGGGGATGCAGCTTATCTCCGGATCCTCTGCATCCTCAGTTGCTACCTGGGGGTTTTGCACCATCCTGTGCCCCAATCTCTTGAGGTCATGTCCTCTATTCAGCACAGCCACTTGGGAGGGGACTGGAGGCAGTTCTTCTGGACAGTGTTTTATCTTGCAGATTGAAAGCGAGGAGGATCTGCTTCCCGCCGTTCTCTTTCCATCTCTGCTGGAGTTGAGCTTCTACGGGAACCCCCTCAGCACTTCCAGGAGTGGTACAGTGTCGGCCGTGCACCCTACAGGGAACTCTCCTGTCTCCCTGTATCACCACTGTCCTTAGTGCCTTAGACTGTATGTCTTCCCTTGTTCTGCACTGATATGGCATCTGACCCAAAAGGGTCCTGGATGGTGGCACTGGGGCAGCGGTGCCCAGCCTTTTCACCCCATGGGCTGGATGGGGGGTGCTGGGTTGGTTCATGGGTTGGATCCCATCCATGGGCCTGATCCAGCACTTTGTGCTGGCCTGGCCAGGGTCTGATCCATCTGCACAGGACTTAAAAATTTGGCAGTGGAAGAGCAGCGGCAACATTCTTTGCTACCACTCCCCTACTGCCAAATGCCTGGAACCATGGAGAGCTGTGCAGGCTAGGTGACATGGTTCCTCAGGCCAGATTTGGCCTTCAGGCTGGGGGTTGAGCTTCCTTATGTTAGGGTAGTGCAAAGAATAACAGGGCTTGATGTTTTGTGAGGAGGGACCCATGCAGGGGAGGTACACTCAATGCACAAAAGGGTCTGCCCCACACAAATACTCAGTTTCTCACTAGGGCACTACGGCTCACATTGTGGGCGGCTGTAGGGAAAGGGTGGAAGGTGTGCTGCTCCTCATAGACTAGTTGCATCTGATGGTCCTTCTGCTTTCCCAGCCACAGAGACTGTGCCCATAGCTGCGAGCTGGTGCAAAGGCTGCTGGGATAAGGGAAGGCTGCTGGGATAAGGGACTCCATCCCTAAAACCACCAGCAGAGCTAGCTGCCCTGGTGGGGAGCATGCCTCACCTCTCCTAATGAGCATGGGCTGCTTGGGAGTGTTCACTTCCAGCTCCCCCTGGAGATGGGGCCACTTTATGTAGGAATCTAAGGCCTTGACTTTCTGGAGAGGGAGCCTGTATAGGGTGCTGAGCCTTTGTTATGGCTCTGGGGCTAGGGTCTTCTGGGTTGTCTAAGAGATTCATGACTCTTGATTTTAGAGGCTAATTCCTTTAGGTTCCTGCATCTGAAAGCTTGATCCTCTGGGGTCCTGTGCCAGTGACTTGTCAGCCCTCTTGAGAAATGGGGGCAGACCCTTCACTATCCCCAGTCACTGTAGCTCTGTTGAGATCTGTGGAGTGATGGCAGCTGAGGGTCTCCATGGATGTCAGTGGAGCTGGGCCCCAAGGCTCTTCATAGTCATAAAGAAGTGGGGCTGGAAGGGAGCTCCAGAGGTCACATCTAGTCCAACTCCCTGCCTGAGCCAGGATCAGCCCTATCCAAACCATGCTATACAAATCCACAATCTAACCTCTTAATAAAACTACAGTTAACTCTGATACCACACAAGACCTTACACTTGAACCTGCCACAGGTAAAGCTGGGGGACCACGGTGCCAACATCCTGCTGATGTTAATATATGCTTAAGAGATCCCAGGAAAGGCCATGCTGTCTGCTACAGAGGAAGGCAAAACCCTGCACAGCCGGGCTGCAAATATAGCATCAGTGTGATCCTGAGTGGTGGGGCAAGACCCTCTAGCGAGGAACATCCAGGTTTGAATCTCAGCAGGAGCATCGGCACAGGCCAGTCACAATCTCTAGCCTTGGCTGCAGTCAACACCCAAAGCCCTGAGGAAGGCTTCAAACCACTCACACATGTAGCAGTAAAGGTGGGGGGAGCAGGGTTCCCTCCCAGCCCCATGGGGCAACCAGCAAAGCTCAGAAACCCAAGAAATCCCTGTAGTAGTGCACAGGCATAGGGACACTTAGATCACCCCCAATAAGAAAGCTTTAACTCTTTCTGCACTTAATGGGACCCAGCAGAAAGTGCTGCCCCTACTTGTACTTCCAGCAGAGTCCGTCCAGCTGGCTTCCGCGAAGCCAAGCAGAACGCTGCTTTGCTGTGAGAGCTCTGCTGTGGAGAGACCTTGCTTGGGACGATCACTGGGACTGCCATTGCATTGATTAAAGCAACCCCCGTGTTTTTGCAGGTGATCCACCTCTGCTGACCAGTTTCCTGCAGTGCAAACTGGGGATAAAACTGATCAGGAGAAAGATTTCCAAACTGGGGAAGCTGCACATCTGTATTCCTCTCAAGGCCAACAGAAAGGTAGGTAGGGCCAAGGCTCCAGGATGCTGTTAGCTCCCATTCAAGGGGATGCGAAAAATTGCAGCTGCATGGGTACAGGGTTTTGCCTGCCCTGTGCTAACTTGCACTTGGCTCATCCTGCTGACCAGTCAGCTTGCACATCCCCTGGCTGCAGGTAGTTCATGCTAATAAACTCAGCTGCAGCTGAGTCAAATTGTGGCACAGGTCAGTCCGACCTCTAGGCTTGGGGCAAGCTGCATCTTGACCTGTCAGCTCAGACTGTTGTGCAATCTGATGTTGACGTTGGCTGTGTGCATCATTGCTTGTGTGCTCACCACTAGCACTGATTCCTGTCCCAGCAGGGCAGAGCAGTCGTGGGAGCCTGCCCAGTGTGCGCCATGGCTTTGCAGGTTTCCTCTCCTTCTGTTTCAGATAACATCTCACCTCCCAAAGGTGCCAAAGCAGCCGCTGGTGCTAGAAACCCCACAAGAATCCTGGAAACTGTGCTTGGATACCAAAGGAGCACAACCAGAAAAGTCCAAAGAAGGATCACATAATCTGAGCCTGTCTGACCCCCTTCCACCAATTGGATCATCTTCTGTGGAGCAGAACAAGATGCTTCCCTATGGAGCCAAACTGGAGGAGCCTGAAGAAGGTTCCCCCGGCCTGAGCCTGGCAGAGGAAGACTCCATGATCAGATCGTCTTCTGCAGAGGAGAATGAGGCTTCCCACAGTGCCGAAACCCTTGGTAGCAACCGGGAGATGCCAGAGACAGAGGACTGGGACTCTGAGGTTGGACCTGAAGGAGATGAAGAGGATGTTGAGTCATTTTTCATGACTCAGGTGTGTGAGCTTGGGCAGCCAGCACTCAATGCCTTTGAGAAGCCTTAAACCACCCTGACACATGTAGCAAAGAGGGGTGGGGGGCAGCAATCAGCAAATCCCAGAAGCCTGGAAAATGCCTATGGTAGAACATAGGCATGGCTATGCCTATATCATCCCTGACCAGTGGTCGGGGTGTGCTGTGAGGTCAGGATCCTGTATTAGATGATCAAGTTGTGGTATCATAGTATACACCAACATGGTAGCTGCTTGGACATCTAGGTGTACTTAATGTTAACACTTCCTGAGGTGTTGAGTGCCTTTTGTTAAAGCTGTGGAGCCCCAGTTGCTGGAGCTGTAGTTGGTGCAGCAGTTGCTAGGCTTTGGCCTGGACATCCCAGAGGATGGAAGTGATCACAGACAGGGCTCAGATGAATGTGAGAGGAGATCTGCTCCCTTTCTAGAATTCCTCTTGGCCTGAGGGCATGACCACAGCCACAGTGAAAAACCTCTATAAATATTTGCTCTTCCTGTCACAAGGTGGATGGTGCATCTGGTCCTCTTTGGCGACCTGAAACAGAGGAAAGACATGCAAAGAGGAGCAAGCAGGGGAAAGGGAGCAGAGACCAGGACATTCCAGCGAAATACAAAGGTTACGAAGAACTGCTCGATGCCAAAACTGACCCCAGTTTCCTTGAACCAGTTGGTGAGTAGTAAGGTTTCTTGCTCTCTCTTGGCCAGGGAGAGTGCTCACCACTCTCTCAGAAAGGCTTGGCTCAGTGTCCAGCCTGCCTTCAAGCTTTCCAGCAGTCTAGATAGCACACCAGGGCATCTCAGTGTGTGGGGGGTGGGGGCTAGGAGGGGTGCTGCATTCCTACGCAGTCCCCCATGCAGATGATCTGAACAAAGCTGTGTCACTGATGCTCCCCTGAAGCCCTAAGAGACTTTCCCTTTGCTCAGTTACCCATTTCTCAGGTGAGTGGAGCAGAACCTATTGCCCCACAGCCTGGAGCTCCAGTGGACAATGCTGCTGCTGATCCAGGTGCCTGACTGCCCCATCCAAGATGGAAGTCCTGTCCCAGCTGGTGTGTTACATCCCAGGGAAAAGCAGAAAAAACAATGGGCTATCCCAGCCCTGCCACATTATCAGATGTCACCAGGGGCTGTTTGGAGCCCATTACCAGGCTAAACAATTTAAGCAACCATATTTCCTCATTGAGTAGCCAGATGTGAGATCTAGCTGTGCTGGGGAAAGGTGGCAGTGATGAAAGAAGCATTTCTTAGCCTTTACTCTAACCTGTTGTGCAGTGAGCCTGTGAAACAGGTGCCAGGTCCTCCACCAGGAGCGGTTACCAGGATACAGTTATACACTGCGTTCATGGTTCCCTCTGCCAATCAGAGCATGATGCTTTGGGATAAAGGGAGCTGGGGTCTTTCTTTATCAGACTAGTTCATGTGGCAAAGCATTATGTAGCGCAGGGACACAGGGACAGTGGCGACTTCTGGCTGCCACGTGTTCACAACTGCAATTATGGCAGCAGCTGCTTTTCTTCGTATCCCCCAGCATCAGCCCCCTGGGACAGTTCCTGTGTTCACCCCACCCTAATAATGCCTCTGGTGCAATCCTACTGCCATTGCTGGTGGCAGCAGGGAAATGAGCAAACAAATTTATCGAGTGCTTCCACTTTCTTTCTGGCCCCAGGAATCCAGCAGAACGTCCAGGCTCTGCAGCATGCTCTCAGGCACCCCCTCGTGTACCGTGACTCGAGGCCAAGGCTGGACAGCCTGCAGAAACCCTATGTGCCCAGGAGAAAGGTAAAGAGGTTGGACCCTGAGGGCAGAAACATTGTGTACCTCTGCAAAGCCAGAACAGCTCCAAATCAAAACTCTGGATCCAAGTGTGGGGATAAATCCAGATCAGAACTTGGTAATGGGTAAAGGTCGAGCTGAAACCTTGGGCCCAAATGCCCCAGCCAGGTCTGGATCAGAACTAGGACTCTCGTCTTTTCTCACTACATCTAATCCATAGTCTAGCAGGTGCCTCCTCATCTAGTCATGCATGTACTAACTATAGGTGCGTCAGACTTCAGAGCCTGGTAATAGGTGCTAGCAAATGCTTTTACCAGAACAGCAGGAGCCAACTTTGTTGGCAGGAGTGTCACAAATTGACCCCATGCCCTCCCCAGGTGCCACTCTGATACCCTTCCCCTGCTGCTCTGCTTTCTGCTCTGTGCCCTGCCAGCAGCTGTGTTACCTGTCCCCTCCCCGATCTGCTGGGTGCCACACACACAGGCTGGCTCTGGCACTTGTGGCACCCACACCGCAGGTCGGCCACCCCGGATTAGAACTTTGTAAAGGACCTCAAGGTATTGCCTAAAAGCTTGTCTTCATCCAGTCGTGTGGACTTGATCTCCACTCTGGAGCATGGTGGGCTCCAAGACATGCCATGTTCCAAGCTGCGGTGGCTTGTAGTGTGCAATTTGAAACACGGATGGGATGGGTGTGGGCCAGCACAGCTCTGGTGAATGGACTCAGGAGTCCAATGTTTGATAGCCCCTCAGCTAGGGCTTACTGAGATCAGAATGGCATTTAGAAAAGTCCACCTGAATAGCTACTTATGGAGTAAACACCTGGCAGCAGAACACCTCAAGGCCTATACAGCAGGATTTCTTGTGGCAGTGGGCAGCTGAAAGAGATGGCTTAGTCTGGCATAGTAAAACAAGGATGCATGGCCCTGGGATGCTTCCTTAGGCTTGAGCGAAAGCTCCAGCAGCTTTGCCCAGTGCCGCAGCTCAGCAGTTAAAATGGACAGGTCTTGTTTCCAACAGGAGAACGCTTTGCCTACCCCTGTGAGACTGGGTGGGAGGGAACAGGGCCGGACTGTCAGCATGCTCACAGGAACGAGGGGACTCGCTCTGAGGGAGAGTCACCCCTCCTTACTCTTGCTTGCTTTCCCACAGGTTGGGAAGCCGCCTGGCCCTGCTCCTCGATGGACAAAGGCAGAGGTGCTGGAAGACCTCCTGGTGGCCATGAGATGGCCTGTGAACATCACGGAAGTGCCGCTAGGTGTGTTCCACCCAGCCCACGACTCGTCTCAGGGTTTTAATCCTGTGCAGAGATTGTGCTAGAACTGAGTGTGGAGGCGCTGGACACACCTGCCTTATAAGGATTAGATTAGTGATGGTAACTTAGGTGGCCCAGTGGTTGAGACAGCAGACTTGGGACAGGATGTCTGGGCTCTGCCCCAATTTTCCCCATGGCCCAGGGATGCCAATGGCTGTTCCACTCGATGTCGATGTCTCTGCCCCTTGGTTTCCTCATCTCTTCAAGGTAATGATCCTCCTCCAGGAGGTGCTGAGGGCTTTAGAAGCTGGGAGGACTCAGCCTGTTACAGAATCAGGCCCTCTAGAGCCAGACCTATATGCGTTTCCTTGACAGCTCAGATGCAGGTAAATAAGGAAGTAAAGGTAGCATGGACCCTGCTGCTTCCATTTCTGACATCAGGAAACAATTGCTTTCAAATCTGAAAAAGCACCAACCTAACCCTAGCAGAAGGGTGAGGAGGACAGTCAGGTGTCTCAGCTCTGGAGGGAAAAACAGAGTGTACAGGGAGTGCTGGCTTGGTTCTTGAATCCTCTGCAGCAGTGCTTCAGGTCAAAAAGGCCATGTTTCAGGTGCTGTGATCACTCTGCACTGGGGCTGTGGACTCAAGCCCTAGCACTGTCCTGCACACATCCTGCTGCTTTACAGATGAGGGAAACTGAGGCAGGGAGGTTAAGTGATTTGCTCCAGGCTACAGTGGAGTCATAGAATCAGAGAGGTGGGACAGTTAGAGACTTCCAGAGGTCACATCTAGTCCAGCCCCTGCTTGAGGCAGGATCATCTGTATTCAGACCAGCCTGTACAACTCCATAATTTAACTTCTTAGCAAAGCTACTGTCAACCCAGACACAAACACAAGGCCTAACTCCTGCACCTGCCACAGGTAAAGCAGGGGGACCGCAGCAGCCAACATCCTGCTGCTGTGAAAGGTTGTTAATGTACACGAGAGATCCCAGGTATAACCCGTGCCCTGCCCCCCCCCGTATCAGCCTGACCAAGGGCAACATTTCTTCCTGGCCCCAAATGCAGCAGGAGTCTGAGTCTGAACAGAAGCAAAGCCGTCTAGCAAGAAACCTCCAGCTTTAAGTCCCAGCAGGAGCATTGGCACAGCCCAGTCTCCATCCCCAGCCTGGGCCTACAGCCAGCACCCAGCACCTCTAGGGGAGGCTTAAAAAGACCCTGACACACATAGCCAGGGGCGGAATGTCTTCCACAACCCATGCAGCAACCAGCAAAGCCCAGAAGCCTGGAAAATCCCCATAACAGAAAACAGGCATCACTACACCCAGATCATCCCCCACCAGTGCCTGTCCAACCTCTTCTTGAACCCCTCCAGTGATGGAGTGCACTGCCTCCCTGCTCTAGCTGTTCTCACTGCTTTCTGAGTCAGCCTCAGAAAGCCTGGGGCCGAATCATTTACTCAGGCCACTGAATCAGCTTCTCTTCCTGCAGAGTAGAAGCTGTTTCAGGCACAGCCACAGCCTCAAGTGTTTTTGGGACTAAGCTGCTTTGTGCTGCCACTGTATTGTGAGTCACGGCAGAGGCTCACGTGTCTGCAGTGAGGCGCTTGATGCCTGGGTGCTTCTGGAAAAAAAACAGTCTTATGCTACAGGGCCAGCCTTTCCAGTGCTGATCCTCACCGACTCAATGGGGGCACCGGTGAAGCAAAGGGTGTAGGGTGGGTGGACATTGGTTTCCCCAGGGGAGTTGGGAGGGAAGCAGCAGGAGAATAAAATTCAGCATGACCCCAAGGAGAACTGAGTCCAGGGGAGAGCCAGTGAGATAGTGACTCTGATTTTTCCCTAGTGTCAGTGTTGAAGAAGAAGACGTCCAACCCGAAGGAGTACCAGGAGGCCCTGCGGCTGGTGAGGGAGTTCCAGAAGACATACAAGGCCACGATCGCCAGCTCCAACAAGACCCTTCCCAAGGAGTGCAGGAGAGTAGAAGGGTTGGGTCAGAGCCCAGGTGCAGGAGCTTTTGCCGAGATCCAGGAAAGCAAAGAGCAGCCGTGGGCTGTACCAGCAGCTATGGCCAAGATCCAGAGCCTCAAACATTGTCCCCTGGTGAAGGGAAGTCCATCCACGGGACCAGCCAGAGTGAAGTTTGCTGCATAGACACATCTCGGGGAAACTGGAGCTTCTCTGTTTGCGTTGCTGGAAGATGACGAGTTTTAGAACCAGTCTATTGCAGCGGTTTGGAAATGCGGAGCAGCAAAAGGACATGCGCAACTCGGCCAGTCTCAGATGGTGACATCCATGTTTGCTGGAGCAGCGCAGTCATATTTGCTGCCGTCCACATCATCACAGCTTCAAGCATGGAAATAAAGAGCGCACA
The DNA here is from genome assembly GCF_052110815.1 of Crocodylus siamensis. NCBI lineage: Eukaryota > Metazoa > Chordata > Crocodylia > Crocodylidae > Crocodylus > Crocodylus siamensis. The sequence continues at coordinate 417,785,238 of NC_143395.1, read as the reverse complement.
AACCTCCTGCAGTTCAGCCCTTGCTCTGGTGTGGTCGACCGTGGGGCATCCTGTGGCTTCAGGCACTTAGCAGATTTGCAGTCGAGCTGTGCAAGGGAGCAGTGCTATAACCGACTGCTCCCACATGGGAGAAGACCCAGAGGGGGTGCAGTGGTGTGGCTGCACCCCTTTTATCCCTCCTCCAGCAGGTGCAGGGAGGGGGAATATGCCTCTGGGCCTCTGCTGCCACCAGTTCCCAGTAACTGCAACCCAGCTGGAGTGGACAGGAGCTTGTCTTGCTCCCAAGATTGCACCCAGGAGCGGCAGGCAGGAGAGGGGAGTGAAGGGAAGCAGGGGAATACTTACCTGCCTTGGGACTGAGCGCTGGCTGCAGTGCTGTCCACCTGCCCTGGTGTAGGGGAGCAGGGGTGGGGAGCAGGCTGGGAGCAAGGGGTGATGCAGCCCGTCCCTTCGCTTACCAGGCTTACATTCTTCATCACCAGAAGTAAACCCTCACCCCTTTGAGATAGCCTCAGTTCCCCCCCAGGGGCTTGGGGAGAGGATTGCTAAGGGTGCAGTTCAAATCTATGTGCTCACATGCCCCGATCATGGGGCTGGGAGAAGCCCTTTCCCTGCCTTGGGATTAGTCAGCCCCATTTCAGGCATTAATCACTCTTCTGGGGCTGGGGAGGAATTTCTCCCTTGCTGCCTAACTGGCCTCTGCACTGGGGTGGGGTCACCTCCCATTCAGCAGTCCAGAGGCCTGGGGAAGGGGGCGTGACATCGTCCAGTGCATGTTGCCACCATTTGGCCTGGGCCCAGCACTGGCAATGGTTCAACATAGGTTTGTGTCCCCCGATAAATCAACTGCAGTTGGATATGGCAGCAGGGAATGGGATGGGAGGAGACAGCCCTCTCCTCACCACCCCTTGGCTTTCATGTAAGAAGTGGGTACAAGGACATAGCTTATACAGTGTGGGGAGATGGCAGGAGCACTCCATCAGGTGGAAGAGATGGCAAAGGAAGGGCCAATGTGGCTCCCATCTTCAAAAAAGGGAGGAAGGAGGACCCGGGAACTATAGGCCAGTTAGTCTTACCTCGATCCTGGGGAACCTCTCTGAGAGAGTTATCCTGGCACATGTCCCGGAGGGGCGAGCGGGGGAGATTATGCTTAGGGGCAACCAACACGGGTTCATTAGCAGCAGGTCCTGTCAGACCAACCTGGTGGCCTGCTACGACTGGGTCACCAAATCCTTAGCCACAGGGGGAGCAGTGGACATCGTCTTCCTGGACTGTCGGCAGGCCTTCGACACCATCTCTCACCCCGTTCTCATTAAGAAACTGGGGGCTGTGGTGTCGACCCCACACAGTCAGATGTGTCGCCAACGGGCTGGAGGGCCGCACCCAGAGAGCGGTGGTGGTCAGGTCGTGTTCGACCTGGAGGGATGTGGGCAGTGGGGTCCCCCAGGGCTCGGTCCTCGGGCCTGCACTGTTCAGCATCTTCATCAGCGACTTGGACGAGGGGGTGAAAAGCACCTGTTCAAGTTTGCTGATGACACTAAGACGTGGGGGGATGTGGGCACGCTAGAAGGGAGGAATAGGCTGCCATTGGACCTAGACAGGTTACAGGGGTGGGCGGATGAGAACAGGATGGGATTCAACACCGACAAGTACAAGGTGCTGCACCTGGGGTGGAACAACCGGCACCATACCTACAGGCTGGGAACTCCCTTCTCGTCAGGGCAAAGGCAGAAAAGGATCTTGGAGTCATCACTGACGCCAAGATGAACATGGGCCGGCAGTGTGGGGACGCAGTCAGGAAGGCCAACCGCACCTTGTCCTGCATCCACAGATGCATCTCGAGCAGGGCCAGGGAGGTGATCTTCCCCCTCTATGCGGCACTGGTCAGGCCGCAGCTGGAGGACTGTGTCCAGGTCTGGGTGCCGCACTTCAGGAGGGATGTGGACAACATGGAGAGGGGCCAGAGGAGGCCACTCGCATGGTCAGGGGGCAGCAGGGCAGGCCCTACGAGGAGAGGCAATATGACCTGAACCTGTTCAGTCTCCACAAGAGAAGGCTGAGCGGGGATCTAGTGGCCTGTTACAAACTAGTCAGGGGGGACCAGCAGGCACTGGGGGAGTCCCTGTTCCCCCGAGCACTGCCAGGAGTGACCAGGAATAACGGTTACAAGCTGGCAGAGGAGAGATTCAGACTAGACATCACGAGGCGCGACTTCACGGTCAGAGCAGCTAGAATCTGGAACCAGCTTCCAAGAGAAGTGGTGCTGGCTCCTACCTTGGGGGGCTTTAAGAGGAGGTTAGATGAACACCTTTCTGGGGTCGTTTGACCCCACTCTTTCCTGCCGTGGCAGGGGGTTGGACTCAATGATCTGCTCAGGTCCCTCCTGACCCTAGAAACTATGACACTTATACAGGACTGGAATGACCGATGCTGTCAAGGCAAGACTGGACTTTTGTCCGGAACAGACACTGGACCCCAGGCACACATGACAGGGCGCAAGGCAAGGGCAGTTGGATGCTATTCTGTCACACAAGGAATCACACTAGCAGTCCTCTGGGACCTTCCCAAACCCATCCACCTGTAACATAGCGCAGGAGACGTTCCCACACCTTGACTTGGGACCCCTCCTCACGCCATCATTTCTGCATGGGCTGGGTGGCTTCCTGGGGGTGACAGCTGCTAAACATTACTGGAGCTCACTCCGAGTCCTGCATTGGTGCCTTCCAGCATCTATGAAGGTCTCTATTTATACAGCAACTCTCCTTTCCCCATGGCTTGTTCTGATCTGCAATGCTCCAACATAGATCTTAGCCCTAATTCTGCTCTCACTGATTGCACTTGGATCAGCAAGGCCCCCGCTGGGCTCTTCTGAAAATCCCACCCTAGGCGATAGGTGGAAGCCAGAAGCCTTGTCTATGCTAGAGAAATGGTGCAATCCTCTCTCATTTTGGCCAATACCAGTTCAACTCAACAGAAGCTGAAGACAGAGATTAGTGTTTGCCTTATGCCATCATCACGTCAGTCCAGTCCAGTCCAGTCCTCGCTGCCAACTCATTCTCAGCCTCAACTTACCATAGTCCAGGGCTTAGGAGCATTTCTTTGCAGCACAGGCTAGCTAACACCTCGGTGGACTGGACGCATCAGTCGCGGTTTCCTTCCATTCGCTAACAGACTTCAGGAGCCAGCGGCAGCTGTGACGCGCGTGTGAACAGACCCTGGAAGGATCACGTTGGGGTGTGTAGTGACTTCAGAAATAATAAAAAAAAAAAAATATACTGGTCATTCACCTTAAGAACCTGGTTTTTATTCTATGTTAACCTCCGCCTTTATCCTGTGGTTAGAGCCCTCTTTTCTGCTGTTAAAATGCACAAGGTATTTGTATGATTGGCACATTTCTATGTTGTGACAGGTTTTCACGACCATGGTATACTCTGCTTGGAATAACAAGCCACAATACGAAAGAACCCCGCATGTTATCGTACCCGCGTATTATACACATGCAAGTAAATGATCTTTCAGTAACCGCTGATTTACTTTATAATGTTGAGACCCAGAATGACCACAGTCTTTTGTTGCACTGCCGTTTGAGTTGTAAGGTGAGGACACACCAAAGCACAACAATTTAAAGCATAGTGGAAAAAAGGTAGCAACATCTAGATTTGTTTTCAACAGTTTGACAGGAAACACCAGAAAACTAGGCATACACAAAAGCCCATTATTTGTAATCAGTTAAAGGTTTTTTTTTCTTTGCATAGTGAAGAGCTAATTCTATCTCTGTTTGATCCTTTGCGGTGGGTGAAGATACAGGGAAGAAACAGGTTTGCATCAAACAGCACGTAGATCGTTCCGGCTTCTGAGCTACGGTCCCAGTAACGGACGCATCCCAGTTTTCACCTAATTGCGAAGATCTACAAAAGATCCCACAGATCTACATCACAGTGATCTTCTGGGCCTTCCTGTCCACCTCCAAGAGTTGTACAAGGAACGGTCTTCCGCTTTCTCTCTTGAAAAATCAGAGAGGATGGGTTTGGATGAGATGCTTCCCAAGTGCACAGGACAAGCTCCTTGTCAGCCTTTCACTGAATAACTACAAGATGGCAAAGAGATCCCAGAAGTCCAGCTGAGAGCCCAGGAGGGCTATCCTTGAAGCATTGCTAAAGGCCTGTTTTTAAGATCAGTTATAGTCTTTAAGGCTTCTACCTCCCCCCTGCTTTCAATGATAAAATACAAAGCACTTGTTCAAGCTCTACGTCATTGACTACTGCATACTGCATGTACAATATCGTTTGAAGAAAAGAAATACTGACAATATAGGACAGCGTTATACAATCATCTTGCGCAATCCATTCTTTTGGCACTTTTCCTTCATTTGCTTACTGATTGACGTCCGTCGTCGCTGACCCCAGGAAAGCATGGCGATACCGATTCCCCCTCCAGCGGAGGGAATGCCATAGATTCAGAGCAACCTTTCAGTCACGTGGCGTCTTTGGCAGATTCAGTCATTCAGCTACGACACAAAATCCCGAGCCCCTTCTGGTCACACACAAGTGCTACGAGCAAGGGCGACCGCTTGCTAGTTGGGTCTTCCAGGAAGGCAGTAAGGTGGGGGAAGGTGTCCAAGATCTTAGGCACGTGCCTGCGCCTTCTGGCAGACCAGAGGGATTGTGCTGCATCCCTCAGAGAACTCGGTATCAGAGGAGGAAGATTAACGATGATTTCCAAATACAGCCATTTTAAATAAATACTTGATTTTGCTCTAGTGCCTCCACAAAATGCGGAGATCCTGAACAGCATCCACGGTTCTGGTGTCTCAGTGCGAGCTGTTACGTCTCCTTGTGACAAAGGAAGCGTGCATTTGACTGTTAGTGTGCGAGAGGGGCTGGGAACTTCTGTTCTTTTAAGTGAGGTTACATAAAGTACGGTTTTTTAAACACAAGCTTTTTAGTAATAAAAGGCTTGTTCACCTTAAAGACAGTGTTAAATGAATAAATACATTCCCTTAGATCTTATCTTAAAATCGCCTCTTTAGTCTCTGGCCTCTCCTCCCACAATTTGCACCAGCACATCAGTGGAAAGATGCCCAGCACCTTCCCAGGACGCGGGGACAGGCTGCAGGGACCCGGTCATGCTCTCACTGACTTTTAAGGGAGCAGGATTTGGACTGCGCTCTAGAACTGGAGGGTGACTGACTGGGGCCTGTCTTCATGAAGCAATGAGATGGCGAGAATAATTTTAAGGACTGCACTTGTGTTTCACAGAAAGGTTGCGCTACCAGAATGCAAAACTAGCGCAATGCTTTGTGAATAAGCACCCCCTCGAACCAGCCCCACCACCACACTGGAAGATGCTGCTGCATCCTGGCAGTGACCAGCTTTTCGAAAAGGAACAAGGTCTTTTAGGACCTGCAATTATTCTATACGTGCACACAGAAATCAAAGCCCTCCTTAAATAAATACAGATGCACTGGACCAACACCGTCAGAAGGGCCTAGCAGGGTCCCAAGCTGTATCTACTGAATCAGTGGCAGCTTTGCTATCGACACAGACCTTTTGTGTGAGCAACCCATAGAGAGCAGAGCACATAACAGACATTCAAGCATTATTTTCTTCCACAGAGCTTTGGCTCAAGGAACTTTTTTGCCCTATACAGTGCCTCTTACACATCCACTGAGACTCAGATTTTGTACAAAAAGAGATTAAACACACAATAACACCCCCCCCCAATATTTAAAAAAGTGTTCAAAAACCATCCAAAAAAGGACACTGGCCTGGTGGGCAGGATCCCCAAATCTCATTCCCAGAAGACACGCACTCGATTTGTAAAACCCACGCCAGGCTCTCAACAAAGCCAGCGCCAGAAGACACCATCATGAGCATGCCGAGAAAGGATGGGGACTGACTGAAGAAGCCTGTTTCAAGTTTCAAGGCGTTAAAACTAGGGGTAAGAAAACTGAAATAAAATAAACCCAGGATGTCTGGATAGTACAAAAAGTTTTAGCTCTTAGAACAAGGGAATGAAGGGTACATAAAAAAAAAAAAAAAGCAATTTTGTCCTTAAATTAACCTGCCGTTCTTAAGCACTAGAAGGGACCAAATTCAACCCTCAGTTATTCACATCCACCCCACCCGACTGACTTCGGCTACGTCAATGACTAGCCAACGTCCTTGACATCCACTGTTGGCTTCAGCAAGCTCAACTCCCTTGGAGTGAATGAATTTGTGCCTGCGTCGGTCAGCAGCGCGCTTGGCCCGGGGAGGTTGCAAGCGTGTAACTGAGGGCAGAATTCTCTCTCCAAAGAGGGTCAGACCGTACCGAACCCGCGAGCCGTAGCCATCCGGGTATAGTCGCGTGCGGAGACCCAGCACCCATTTCCTGACCTCGCATACCATTTGAACATCCAGCAGTTGGTGTGTTAATGCGATAATATATTATGTCATCATTGCTACAAGATTTCTCAAAATGAAAAAAAGTGTCGATCTGTTGAAATATAGTATTTAAAATATATAAATTTCATCCATTAAAATATAAGATTTCTTATTTCTTTTTCTTCTCTTTAAAAAAAAAAAAAAAGAACGAAACAAAACCAAAACATCTGGTTCAAAGTAGCATGGAGCTTCAGGGTCCTTGTAGTTACACTGTGGAAAGGGGAAAATAAAACCAATTTCTTTGATCCCAGGAAGGCAAGCCATTCATTACCACACACGCAGAGAAGCTGCCAAGGTACAGGAAGTGAAGACATGCATCTGAGAGGGAAGAGAACAATTAAACTCTTCTACAATCAACCCCATCAGTATGCCATGCAACCAGAACTTCCCCAGACCCCATCCATCCCCCCAGCAGCCTGCCGCGCTACCTGTTAGGCATCTCTTACTATCACCTGGTGCCAGGGCCTGCAAGACGTTCGCTGGCAGGTTCACACCATGAAGAGAACGGTTGTGTTTAAAGCAGAGAAGACCTGTGTAGTAGCAGGTCTGGACTCACAGTGAATACACTGAAAGGCAGTACTCGAGCAGGGAGCGGGCTTGACACTTCTGAGCCCACTGCTGGTGGGAATTAAGGGAGTTTCAGCTCAGTTTTAACAGCAATGATAATTACAGGTGGGAGGAAAGGGAAGAATGAATCATGGTCCTCTCCTAAGTAAATGCGCTTGACACTGGCTTTGGGCACAGACACATAATATGCCCAGTGACACCAATCCTGTCCTGTAACCAGTCCAAGACACAGGAAAATCAGCACCCGTTGGACATGCTGCACTGGCACCATGCATTGCTGGGGGAAGCTCTCCTGGGTTATAAAAACAGTTCTGCTGAATCTACCCAGGTGATGTAGCTTGCTTTTCAGAGTACGGCACTAAGAGGCCTATACTGTTTCCTATACCTGAGCTAGCCATACACGGCCCATCGTGCCTTGCGGACAGACAGGTTTTGTCTTCTCGAATACCAGGCAGGCTGTCTGGGACATCGGTTATTTGGGCCATGCTGTGACACCAAACTAATGGTGAGAGAGAGCCCTGCAGGAACTGACTGGACTGACCGCCACGTCTGGGGTGCACAACGTGCTCTCCCGTGGACAGGGCCCCGGGCCCAGAGTCAAGAATGCTGGGTTCCCTTCCCAACTCCAACGGCAGCTTATGGCTCGACTGTGGGCAAGCCACTTAGGCCCGGGACGTCACTGGGCGTTGAGCACCCAACATGAGACAGAAAGAGCCAAGATACCGAAAGGTGCTGGATGCCGGCAGCTCTCAAGACTCCAATGAGAGCTTTGTATTACCCAAAGCTGGTGACTATATTGGGATATGGCCACAGCTTACACATTCATGAAGCAATGGCAGCAGATACTTAGAGATACGAGATGCTCTGAACAGGAGTGGGAAGAAAGTGCCAAAGGCATTGTTATGACTGCAGGACTCTGGTTCCCCAGCCAGCTGGTTTGCATTCAGAGAGCAATGGCAAGTTTACAAACTTGGCTGGGATGATATAGTTGGGGCTGGTCCTGCTTGGAGCAGGGGGTCGGACTAGATGCGACCTCCTGAGGTCCCTTCCAGCCCTCGTCTATGATCCTATAAAGCTGCACAGCTCTCCCCTGCAGCTAGTGTGCAACAGGATTAGTATGGACAGATTCTCAGTAAGAAATGAATGCAGAGCCTTCTCTTCCAGGATGCTGAATGCATCTTTAAAGATGCTTACGGGGGAGTCACAAGGAAATGAAATCAGTTCCTTACAAGGGTGCAGGGGAAAGAGGGCCAGAAAGGAAAGCCTCTCTGTTCACAGAAGCCAAGGCAGGGGCGGGCAATTATTTTGGGCAGCGGGCCACTTACTGAATTTTGGTAAGCCACTGAGGGCTGCAGGCCAGGCAGCCAAAGCCAGATAAATATTAATTTTCTAAATTATTTAGGGGCTCCGTGGGCCGGATAGAATGGCCTGGCGGGCCACAGCTGGCCCCCAGGCTGCATTTTGCCCACCCCTGCGCCAGGGAAACCCAAGCAGAGCAGGGTGGAAATCTCCACTTCCCCTGACACCATATGGCTCATTTTCAAGAACACGTTCTCAGTAATGTCCTTGTTTTCCACATTTCCTACTTTGCGTCTGGCCTCATAACCTATGTTCCTGACTCCCGGATGGATTTCTCCTTGTGTGCCCTTGAAGGAGTGTTACAAAATTGCATCCTACTCTTAGCTCTCATTCGCTGGGAAGAAAGCATGAAGCAGAACCACAATCCTGTCCTACTGCTATAAATTTATGAAAAATTAGATAATTATACACCGTGATAAGGATCCGTGCACTATTTCTAGCAGCAATGTAAGAGAGTGGAAAAAGACATAGGATTGGGGGCCTTAACACTGGCCTAGCTGATTCATGTGACTAGGTCTTTTCAATTTCTGTCTCTGCTGAGAGGGCAATACAGCAACGTGCAGGCAATCCAGTACCTTTTTGGAGAGTGCTGGGGACAACTCCTGGTGCAAGTGTTGGAGAGGCCAGGTAGGGGCCGTGCTCTTCTCGACCTGCTGCTGACAAACAAGGATGACTTGGGGAATGTAGTAGTGGATGGCAATTTGGGCAGCAGTGATCACGAGATGATTGAGTTCAGGATCCTGAGGAAAGGAAAGACGAAGAGCAGCAGAGTAAAGACCCTGGACTTCAGAAAAGCAGACTCTGATGCACTCAGGGAACTGATGGGCAGGGTCCCCTGGAAGGCCAGTCTGAAGGGGAGAGGAGTCCAGGAGAGCCGGTTGGATTTTAAAAAAACCTCACCAAGGGCAGGAACAAACTATTCAGATGTGCAGGAAGACTACCAAGTATGGCAGAAGACCAGCTTAGCTTAGCAGGGAACTCTTTAGTGAGCTAAAACACAACAAGAAAGTGTACAAGAAGTGGAAACTTGGACAAATGCCTACAGAGGAGTATAAGGTATAAGAGTATTGCTTAGGCATGAAGGGATGAAATCAGGAAGGCCAAAGCACAACTGGAGTTGCAGCTAGCAAGGGATGTAAAAGGTAACAAGAGCTTCTACAAGTATGTCAGCAACAAGAGGAAGGTCAGGGAAAGCGTGGGTCCCTTACTGAATGGAAGAGGAAACCTAGTGAGAGATGATGAAAAAAGGCTAAAGTACTCAATGCATTTAAACTTCAGTCTTCACTGGCAAGGTCTGCTCCCAGACTACTGCACCTGGCAGCACAGTCTGGGGAGGAGGTGAGTGGCCAGCAGCGAAAGAACAGGTTAGGGACTATTTAGAAAAGTTTGGATGTGTACAAGTCCATGGGGCCGGACAGGATGCATCCAAGGGTGCTGAGGGAGTGGGTTGATGCAACTGCAGAGCTGCTGGCGATTATCTCTGAAAACTCATGGCAACAGGGGAAGGTCCCAGATGATTGAAAAAGGGTGAATATAGTGCCCATCTTTAAGAAAAAGAAGGAAGATCCAGGGAACTACAGGCTGGTCAGCCTCATCTCAGTCCCTGGAAAGATCATGGAGCAGGTCCTCAAGGAATCCATTTCTAAGTACCTGGGAAACAAAGTGATTAGCAACAGTCAGCATGGATTCACAAGGGGCAAGTTATGCCTGACTAACCTGCTTGCCTTCTGTGATGAGATGACTGGCTCTCTGGATGCAGGAAGAGCAGTGGATGTGATAAAGCTTGACTTTAGCAAGGAGTTTGATATGGTCCCCCACAACATTCTTGCAAGCAAGCTCAGGAAGTACAGGTCAGATGAGTGGACTGTAGGGTGGAAAGAAAACTGGCTGGATGGTCAGGCTCAAAAGGTAGCAATCAGTGGCTCATTACTTAGTTGGCAGCCGATACCAAGTGGAGTGCTCCAGGGGTCAGTCCTGGGGCCAGTTTTGTGCAATATCTCCATAAGTGACCTGAAAAATGGGATGGAGTGAGAACTCAGCAAGTCTGGGGAGTAATAGATACTCAGGAGGGTAGGGCTAGTAGCATGCAGAGAAACAGCCAGATTGGAGGATTGGAAAAAAAAACTCTCACAAGGCTCAATACGGAAAAGTGCAAAGTCCTGCACTTAGGAGGGAACAATCCCATGCACTAGTGCAGGCTGGGGGTGACTGGCTGGGCAGCAGCTCTGCAGAAAGGGACCTGAGGGTGACAGTGGACAAGAAGATGAATAGGAGCCAGCAGTGCGCCCTTGCTGTGAATAGCATGCTGGGCTGCACTGGTAGGAGCATCACCAGCTGATGTCTGGAGTCCTGTGTCTAGCCTTGAGTCCCCCCTACCAAAAGTATGTGGACAAATTGGAGAGAGTCCAGTGGAGGACAATGAAAGTGGTTCCAGAACTGGAGCCTATGACTTGTGAGGAGAGGCTGAGGGAAGTGGGCTTAATGGGGAAGAAGACAGAGGGGATTTAACAGCATTCTCAGTGGGGGCAGATAAAAAACCAAGGAGAAATGGTCCCCAGTTGCAGCAAGGGAAGTTTAAGTTGTATTTTAGGAAACACTTTCTCACGAGGAGGGTAGTAAAACACTGGAACAGGATACCTAGAGAGGTGGTGGGATCTCTATTCTTGGAGGCTTTCAAGACCCGGGCAGACAAAGCCTTGGCTGGGATGATGCAGTTGGGGCTGGTCCTGCTTTGAGCAGGGGTTGGACTAGATGTGACCTCCTGAGGTCTCTCTCACCTATTTTCTATGTTCTTACTGCTGGCTCAGAAACTGCTGGTGTCATGGCCTTAGTAAAAAAAAAGCCCGCTTTTAGTCTTAATTTAAAAATGTCATTGACCCATTTCAGTGCATTTCAGTGTATGCATGGTGAGATCAAGACTTCTCTTCTAGACTGAGGGACTATACAAGGCAGATAGATGAGTGTGTGTGCGAGTGTGTGCATGTAACCTGCAAGGACCCCAGCTTCTACTTGAACTGGATCTCAAGTGTTTTACCATCAAAAATGAGAAAATTTTGCAGGTGGAAGTATGACAAGAAAATAGTTTTTTCCTATAGGCTTTTTCAAAACCTCATGTCCTCTAGAAAAGGCAACATCATCCGCTAAGTGCTACTTCGCACCCGTAGTGCTCTTTGACCGCAAGAGATACTGATCCACTCTTCCTTTCCTCCTATCCACTGTCCTGTTTTCGCTGTCAAAAATTTGCTGCAGCTGCAAAGCCAGCCGCCGGTCCTCCTCCTCCTGCTGCAGTTTCTGCTCCATCTCCCTCACCAGGGGATCGTCGACGGCCAAGCCCATCTCGCCAGCTGTCTGCCTCAGTCTTTTAACAGACCCATTCTGTTCCAAGTGCTTTGTTTTACAACATCTCTTCCGGCCCCGGCGCAGCGAAGGGGGCTGTTCACTGCTGACATTTTCAACGGAGTTGCAGGTACCATTCTGCACATTAATTAATTCACTATTATTCAGGTATTTCAGCTGCTTTTTCCCTGCTGTCTTGACCAGAACTCCCCCTGGGCTACTGTCTGGCGGTGCTGGGTTGGCTCCAACGATTCTTCTGGTCATTATTTTTGGGCCAACGCTAAGACAAGATTTGTCCGTGTAGGAATTTGCTTTGACATCAACCGTGTCTTGAGCATTCAGAGAGGCTCTGTTTGTTCTTCTGTTAGGTTCAGAGGAACTGTTGTCTACTGTTAAGGTCTGTGAACCTCTTTTCTTGTCACCAGCCCCTTCTGGCTTACCTTTGCTGATAGAGGGGGAATAATCTATCTCCATGTTACTGTCTGTGGCGGTGTCAGGGGGGACGTGATCATTTAACATTCGTGGTTGCTCTTTGCTGGAATGAAGGGAGTTTGCAAGGTCAGGAACCAGGAAGTCCTCCCCGGTCTCTGAAGTCAAAGATGTCAGGGTGGCTTTAGAGAGAGTCTTTTTGATCTGGCGCTCCTGAAAGATCTGCTCCCATTTTTTCAGGATCCTGGGGCTTGCTTCATAGGTGGTTGGTTTCTGCAGGCTCCGGCTGAGGTTCCTTGGAGTTGACTTAATGATCAAAGGACTCAGGACACGGCCATCAGGAAGTCGCTTTGGAGGGGTGCACGGCGAGCAGACGATGGGTTTGAAATGATTGAGCTCCTCTGAGATGCTGTCGTTGCTCTCGGGGCTGATGGAGCGCTCCGGTTTGTGCAGTGTGGACAGCGAGGAAGCCGAGTTGAAAGCCAGGCGTTTCTCTGCAGTCAGATCGGGAGCGGAGAGGCAGCGATTGTTTTGGGTGGATAACAGTACTCCGATGGGTGTGGATGCACTGGTTGCTGACATGACCTGCAGGACAAGTCATCGAGGTTAGAAAGCTCATGGTTGCTGGGGGGGAGGAGGGAGGGGGGGAACACAGGGATTGCAGTAAGAACACAAGCACAGTAACCACTGGACCCGTGTATCAGACCAAGATACCTGTTGTACCAGCCAGCCTCAAACACCTTATTTGGCTCCGGCCAGCAACTTTCTTCCCCCCAACTTTAACAATGGGCACAAAATCTAGCCTCTCTCCTAGCCCGAGGTCCTGCCTGCCGGCCTCTCAGCTGTGCGCACTCTAATCTGGAAAGCAGCTTATGACACCGCAACAAGTCCAGCTCTCATAGTCTGAAGCAGACTTGGCAACCAGAGCAGGCTGGAGCACATTAAATGGCTGATCATGATGCACTAAACCCCACATTCATCTACAGCATCAGGATATGCTTGTTTCTCCGCAAGGAGGGGAAGTGGGCTGGCTGTACTAGTGGCCAAATGCTTGAAGCAACGGAACAAATAAGGGTCTGAGAATCACTGGCATACACCAACCAGCAGCAGGATTGTTCTGCAAGGAGCCGCTGCTGACAGTAGATAAACAGAAAGATTTTCTTTCCATCAGCTGACTGACAGGGGGGAAAAGAACAAGTATTAAACCCAGGCTTTAACCCCTCGATCTCAACAAGTGGAAAGGGTGTCTGAAGGACACAGAGCAGGACCAGTAAAATAATCAATCCCCCATGAGTTACCCGAACACAAAACTGTTTCAGCTGATGGCATTCAAAGGAATAGTGGAGTCTGCAATGGATCCCGTCAACCTCAATGGGACCTGGCTTGGGCCCTCTGAGAGGGACCTTTTCCAGGACCAGGGGCCATGACTGCAACCTCAGGAAAGCTGGCAGTCCTTTGAATCTCATCACCCACACCATTTGGATCACCCAAGTATGGCTGAGTGAGGACTGTCATCGCTTTCTGCTTCCCAACCATGCTGGCACTCCAAGGGACTCCTTGGGTTTCCTACACTAACTGGATGTTTTGCATGGTTGGATTTCACTTGTGGGGGATGAAGAGGAGGCTGAAGAAGAGAGGATTTAACTGCACCAAGTGGAAGGTCCCAGTAAGGGAGGGAGCTGATGTGGGGAGGACAGGGACATTACTCTGTTCCAAGATGAGTTGTGAAGCTTGCAGGGAGACTGATTTAGTGAGGATCGCTGGCTGGGCGGGGGGTACAGAGGGAAGTTGAGGTACCGCATCGATCAGTGGAGGTCAAGACCCTGACGTGCAGCTGGAGGAAGGAAGGCTCTGGAACAAAGGGCTCAGTCCATGGCTGTAGAGGACACCCCACCCCCATGCCGGGAGGCTCAGAGAGCAGGGGGAAGGAAGGACAAGAGATGAAGGGCTGCAGATCTGCTAGGCAGGCCTTGCCACTGAAGCATGCCACATCTCCCACCTTGACTGGGCTGGACCTTTGCATGTGGACACAAGGCACCAGGTACCGGGTGCAAGTGGGCTACGCAGCACGGACTGAATCGGCAGGGATCACACCTGCTGCGGGAGAGCCAATGCCGGGCAGCACCGACCAGACCACACCATATGCACACGGGAAAGCTGCTGTTGTCGTTGCAAACCATTGGGATCCCACTGGCCAGAGGCATGATTAGGAAGAGGCAGAAATGGCTCCTTGTTGGAGATTAGTAAAGGAGTCAGAAACAGAAAGAATGACCGACTAGCATGGCTTCTGCCAGAGAGGGCAAGTACTGGTGCTGACAAAGGTTTTAGGGACTGAGAAACCCTTGTTTCTTAAGGGAAACATTTCCACAAACTGCTTCCAGAAACAGCAGAAGCAACTCCCTAGATGGGCTGGAACAGCAGCCAGACATTACCTGAAAAAGCTCCCAGATGTGCTTAGGAACCACGACTCCTACCAAAGCCTGTATGCACTGTGGGCACACAGTGTCCCTGCAAAGCAGGCCAGTCACTTCCTTTCAATTAAACACTGGGCCCCATGGTCTTCCCAAAAAGCCAGACTGGACACGCTCTTTGTAGACCTGTGCTACCCGTGCACAGGCAGAGAAGCAAACGCCAGGCCAACAGTGATCATTTTTTGCTCCATCTGAAAAACAACTTGACAGGGACTGGTGTGTCTAGGGGGAAGTAATTATTTTCCAAAACACAGACAGGAGAAAAAAAAAAAAAAAAAGGTTGGGTGGGGCTAGAAGATTTCTTTCAAGGCTCTGAGGAGGTCCATTGGTTTAAATAGTCAAGGAATCAGCTTGGGAAAAAAAAAAAAAAAAAATCACCAAAAAGGAGCCTTTTGACTCAGTTTCATAGATTTCATAGACATTAGGGCTGGAAGGGACCTCGGGAGATCATCGAGTCCAGCCCCCCGCCCCAGGGGCAGGAAGTCAGCTGGGGTCATAGGATCCCAGCAAGATAAGCATCCAGCTTGCTCTTGAAGGTGTTCAATGTAGGTGCTTGAACCACCTCCGCTGGCAGACTGGTCCAGACCTTGGGGGCTCAGACAGGAAAGAAATTCTTCCTTATGTCCAGCCTGAAACGGTCTGGCAGGAGTTTGTGACCGTTTGACTTCGTCATCCCTTGGGGCGCTCTGGTGAACAAACGTTCCCCCAGATCCTGGTGGTCACCCTTGATAAATTTATAGGGTGGCCATCAGATCACCCCATCAGATCAGTTACCACAGGATGCAAGGCCAAAAAAGGAAAAAAGCGCAAGTGTTGTCTGTTTTTTCCGATATCAGCTTCTCTCACAGAGTCTGAGCAATCACCCAGTGCTAACACCTCCATTGACAGAACTTGGCAGTTTCTGTTTCTAAGTGACCAGCGTGGCGGTGTCTTTACCAGCCGCCCTACACAAGAACATCTCCCCCAGGGAACGTGACACGCTTCCAGATTCAGCCGGTACCTTTGTTTTGCTGGCTGGGGCTGCCCGCTGCCTGCTCTTTGATCGATCTTGGAGGGTGTCATTGCAGCTCTGACTCCTCTCCACCTTGGAGGTGAGGCTCCTGGAAAGCAGGGATGAGGAACACATTCAACATGGGTATTCACTTAAAAGCAACACATTAATGACACCAGCAACAGCAACCCACACTGTGTGGGGTGGAGGTCCCTGCCTTGGCAGAACTGAGCTGGCCCAGGAGACCCTCCATGTTTGGGGTGGGGAGAATCGGGAGGCAGACCGACTGGGCACTCTAGTACATAAAGGATGTAGGTGCCTATCTTAAGCGTCCTCAAGAACAGGACCCAGAACCCACTGTTAGGCACCTGGGCTCCCCATACAGAGCAAGGGGGGAGACAAAGGTGCTGCAGAAGGGTGATCCCAAAACACCCACATACTGAGCAATGCCAGCCAAACTAAGCACTAGGGGGCATCTGGGGCTTGTATCAGGGCTGCAGGCTGGCACTTCCTTGCTTCTCCTTTGGAGGAACAGAGCAGGGCTCACTGTTGCCTTTTGAAACATGGCTGGAGGAGGCAGAAGAGGAACTGGTGGTGGTAGCCCCACCTTTTAAGAGCCTCGTGGTCAGAACACGGAGAGCCAGCTACAGTCCTTTCTGCACAACAGCACAGCTTCAATAGGAAGGATGGCATCCAAAGCTCAGGCTGGTGGTTACTGCAGGGTCTGGTGGATTGGGAGATCTAGCTTTGAACTAGGCTCCCCTTTTCCCAGGCAAATGCTGTAATCACTGGGCTCTTAATTTATTTTATTTAGCAAATGCAAATCGGTGAAGCCAAGCAATAGCTTTGGCACTGCTGACTGCCTTTAGAAAGAAAGCAGCTAGGTGTATGCTTTGAAAGGGTACGTTAGACATGGTCTGTGCAGGCATGCTGGACCAGACCCCTGGCAGGGGATCTGCCTAATTTCTGGAGCCCATTGGGGCCGAGGCCGGAACTGGGTATCTAACTGCTTGGGCTGGGGCAGGCAACTGGGGGCACTCCCCGTCAAGCAGGAAGGACCCTAACAAGGTTAGGTATGTCCAGGAGTGGTTGCAAGGTGAGCAGATTTGCTCTCAGCTGTAATTTCAGTCCTTGTGTCTTGTTTCAGGTGCTTTCTTTGGGCCTGGCTCCACACATCAGTCTGCTTCTTGGGGCACTACACCTTGCCCCACACCCAGAGCTTGTGGCACATTACTCTTCAGTAACTGCATGACATTATGAAACCCCTTGTCCTCTCTCATCCTAGTGCTCCTTAACTTGTTTCTCTTTACTCCTTGCATCACAGTGTAAAACTAAGTTATGAGGCAGAGGACGTTAGGGGGTGTTTGTGAGGGCGGTTTAAATAACAGCGTTATGGATGAAGCCACCACATAGGTCATCATGAAGCACAAACAACAAAAATGGAAGTTTAACAAGCTCTAGAATAAATCCTTCCCAGGATTAACTCCCTGAGAATTGTGCGACAGCTACGAGACAAACAGAGCTCGTTTCCCCCCTGTAATTCCAGTCTCATGGTCTCCAACTTGAAAATAGCCACAGCTAATTTTGGGTTACAACAGCTGTTTGAATGAGATTTTCAGCACCTCCGGGATGTTCACAACAACGAAATGATCACGAGCAATATTTAGGTTTGTCATGGACATTACTCAGTTTGCACCGAGCCCCCAACTTCTTACCCTGAAAAGAAAGGAAAGGAGTAAGCGCTGCCCTTGGACACAAAAGCCGACCGATGCGTTTGTTTGCCCTGGAAAGGTTCCTCATTCTCCGAGTCCGAGAGTCGTTCAGGAAACTGAAGTTAATCAAGGAAGAATTAGCTGACACACACAAAATGAGTCACTTGGGAAACAAACTTTTTTTTATTACAACATTTCCAATCCCCAAGAATTCCATGCAGCGGTTACAAGTGACATGTGCAGAGAACAGAATGATTTTCTAGCTGGCGTTAATGGTCACAGATCCACTATCACTGGAGCTACAAGAGTAGCCAAGTGAGGAGCTGGTCCAATATTTTCACCTGTATTCATTATATGTTGCTAGCGTTACAGAAAATGCTACTTTAGGAATGCTTTTAAAGGCATTATTTCTTGCATTCCTTTTGCTACTGTGAAGTCCAAAGGGCCAAGGCTCAGAGGAATCACATATACCTGAGGTAGGTAGAGAAATAGAGAATTGTATTTACAAAAATACATGGGGTGGGGGAAGATAGGATGGTATGGTTTACAGAATATATTTCTACTCTGTAATATCATAGCTGAACTCAAGCTACGATCTCCAGTCCCTTCAGGGGTAGGAAGAAATAAGGCAATTCTGCTATGAAGTTCTCTTTTCTAAGGATATAAAAGTCCAAGTCTCAGCAGCGTAGGAGTGGCAAATACCGGACTTTAAAGTAAGCAATTTTTGTGCCTAGAAGAAGTTACTGCCCCAGGACTGGGTCCTGACAATGCAGAGCTGTATTTGGGTACTTACACATTCCTGATTCATTTTAAGCATCAGTGGTTCCTCTTTTTTTTGCTCTTCCATTTTTCTTTTTCCCACTTCCATGTCTTCCAGAATTAGCTTGTGAATCAGATCCTCTGAAGTTTTCTCCTCTTGTAATTTTTCTTCTCTCAGCTGTGCAAAAGAGAAAACACGAGAACATAAGAGCTGCCATTTACCGGGTCAGATCATAGGTGCATCTTGCCCGGTCACTGGGCTGTGCACTGGCAGAGAATAGATGCTGAAAGGGAGAGTGAACGGGGGATGACCAGGGTTTTTCCACTGTTCCTCTCCCACTTGCAGCCACAGCATTTAGGGTCTAGGAAGTTACCGTACTTGAAACATGCTGTTCGTAGAGGCTGTGTGTTTACTGAATTAAACATGGACCTCGAGAGTCTGAAAATCCTACGTTCTAATCCTAGTGCAATGACTTGCTGTATGATTTCAGCTGAGTTGCTTTATACCTCACTATGCATGTTGGTTTGCACATCTATAAAACAGGATCGTTATCTAACTCTCGGGAACACGCTGAGCAGTCGTTTCTGCAAGGTTACACACACACTTTGTGAGTACCACAGCTATTACTGCCTTCACACATCTTGAAATACCAATGGCCTTGTTCTTAGGCCCACCATTTGATATAGCCTTTCCCTTGTATTTCTTTTGAAAATACAAAGAGACAAAACACTTTCACCTATTTTAAAGGATCGGGTGACTGACCTTGTAACAAAGGTGCAGGAAGGAACTGTGTTACATACCCGTAACACTTCCTGTTCAGACAAAGGCAGCTTTAATTTTCAAATGGATTATTTATTCAGACACACCAATAGTGTTGATTTAATTAAAAATCTGCATTGGTTATGCCGTTACCTATATTAAAATACACTAAAGTACAAGTTGTTTAGAGGCAAATGTCTGCAGGACCTTACACTCGGACTGTATTTCAAGACCATGTTATTATTTCACAAAATCAAAGAGCTGGAAGAGACATCAAGAGACCATCTAGCTCACGCCCTTGCACTGAGGCAGGACCATCTAGACTATCCTAGACAAACCTATTTCTAACCTGTGCTTTAAAATGGTCTTTTCTGCAGAAAAAGCTGATTTCTCCATGTCCTTCCCCAATGGATGTGGTCACCACCTCTTCGTAACAACCTTTTCAATACTGCATGACTTATGCTTCATCTTAGTCCTTCGTTCTCTAAGGACGCAGTGCTCAAGCTTTGGCCCAAGCAGCTGTGTCAACTGGCCCATGGGGCTTTCTACAGGTCTGGAAATTTGGTGGCAGGAGAGCGGAGGAAGTGTTAACTTCCTCTCCCCTGCCGCCAAATTTCTGGACCTGTGGGGAGTCCTGTGGGCCAGATGATGTGGCTCTGTGTACTAGATCATGCTGGTGCTCCATAAGGCCGGTGTGCTGGCCACACCAGCATGCAAATGGATCCAGGTGCATGGGGTTGGACTAGCATGCAGCCAGATCCAGGCAGGCAGCGACTGGGTCAGCATGTGACAAGATCCAGCAGCACAGGGTCAGCCCCAGACCCTACCCCCAGGCCTACCCTGTGCTGGATCTGGCTGGCAGACTGAACTGTGCCACTCATCGGCCTGTGGGACTGGTGGGTTGAGTGCCACTGCTCCAGACTAAAGAAACCCAATTCCTTCAAGCCGTTCGTTCCCTAGAAGTTGTCCAAAACTTTTATCTTCCCTCACGACTCTCTCCAATTTGTTCACATTGCTCTTAAAGTGCACTGCCCAAAACTGAAGTTGATCACAAGGGATTCTGGTTTTCTCTATTTAAAAATCACAAATACGCTGATTTGACCCCTGCCCCCCCAATTCCATGTTTGTGTGCGATTAAAATGGAATACCATTATATGTGAATATATCAGTTGAATGCTGTTTTATTTGCAGACAAGGTTCTTTGGGTGAATCTGATATCTTTTATTAGACCAACTTAAATATTTAAATATTTAAATAAAAGCACCTTGTCTGCCTATGTCCTTAGACCCGCACGTCTACAACCTATGCCCCGTAGCATGTTTTATTTGCAGTTTTTAAATGATTTGGAAGCTTCAATCATTATAATAAAATAAGTTCTAAATACCTATATATTTTGGCATTTGACTTTGGTTTTGTTTTTTATTGTGGGCCACCGCTGCCTCCTCATGGGAGTGGGCTGCAGGGTAGGTGTCCTGGCTTGTTGACACTGCTAGCATGCAGGTAAAGGACCCTGCCTACCTGTCCATCTCTACCCCCATCACAGCATGGTGCACCTGGGTCCTGGAGTAGTGATGCTGCCTGGGTCCCCCTGAGGGCCTCAGTGCCCACAGACAGCCCCCAACCTGGTGCTCCAGCCTCCACCCACACAGTCCTGCTGCCTCTCTCTGCAGCCCCCACTCCACTCCCCAAGCCCTGACAGTGTCACCCACACTTCACACAGCCTCCCTCAACCCCCCAGCCATACTGGTGCCCCTTATTCCCAACCCACAGCAACCCTACCCCTGTCCCCAGCCAGCCCCCAGCAAGCTTTACGTACTCCAAAGGCTTCAGGAAGGAAAATGACCCTGAGCCAAACCCTGGCTGACTCAGATCTTCAGGCCTTGCTCCCTCCCCTCTCTGGACAGGGCTTAGGGTTTCCTGCCCTTTTTGCAAGAAGCTCTTGCAGGCTGGGACTCTGCCAGTTTGCAGAGAGATCTTTGCACAAGGAAAAACCCACAGATCCCTCTACTCCAAATGCAGAAAACCCACACTCTTCTCCTTTTAATGGGAAAAATGCATGTTTTTCTGCAGGAAACAGAAAACCTGGATTCCTGTTGATCACCAAGGGTTCGGAAAGCAAACTTTATCAGGCCTGACCAGTTTGAATACATCTAGTTTATCTAAATAGCAGGACCACACGGCCATAAACATTGCCAGCTCCAAAACTGCAGAAACACAGCCTTTGCATGTGACAGCAGCGGTGCCAACCTTATCCTTCCCCTCCAGTGCCCCAGTGAAAGAATGAGACCAGCTCCATGTGCCAAGAGTGGGTGGTGATGGCACTGTGGTGGGTGGTTACCACTCTATGGAAAACCAGCTTGGGGGGCAGGATCCACAGTTGTGACCAGTGTCACCAAGTTGTGCAGAGGCATCTTCCTGAGAAGGGCTCCCCCTGAGCAATGCTGAGATGATAAATGAAGGGTTTGAGGCTAGGGGCTCAGGGGAGTCAGGGGAAGCCAAGAAGCAAGATGCTTATTCCTATTCTGCCCCGCACTGTCTTTCCTCTGGCCTCCAAATGCATCAGAAAAAGGAATAAGTCTCCAGTGATGTGGAAACCGGTCACTCATGGGAGCGGGGCTGGTTAGGAAAACTGATGCTTGCAAATTCAGGCACTAGGGCCTGTCCAAGAAGCTGCAAGTAGGGGCATTCTTCTTCCACGGGTGATCTGTGGGCTCTGCCCGTCCTCTGCTCATTGACCCAGACTGGTTACATCCGGACAGAAGTGAGGAGAGGTATCACTGCTGACTGAGCGGATGCAGGCTGACAGTCCAGTGTGCTTCTGGGCACACGATGGGACATGGGAAGCATCTCCTTGCAAGGCCTGACTTCAGCAAGCCAGAGATCTCCATCATTCAGCAACCAGTAGCAATATTTCAGAGGTTAGTGGGGAACCCCTGCTCGCAGGGCGACAGGTGGAAGTGGATGGGCCGCCTGCCAATTCTGAGCAGCCAGATGCAAAGGGCAAGGGAGTAAGTAGAGCCTACTGTGACGGTGTTTGCTTGAGGGAAGCCTTAAGGGAGCATTTTGGTGCTGTGCCATGAATGGTAACGACATTTGCTTTTACAGGCAGCACCCCAGTCCTGTGCGGGGAGGAAAGGTCACATGCTTGGGCATGCTGGTGGCCATCCGTGCTTTAATGCACATGCGGAATCCCAGTGTGAAAGAGGAAAGGCTTTATTTTAGGTAACAATACACAGTGATGAAATGCAGAGGGAATGGGCACAGCGAGCCACCTTGTACACAACAAAACTGCCTGAAAACACCAGCTTACAGACAACTGACCCCTAAGCATTGAGCAGGCAGAGTCTGGAGTGAGGAGAAAGGACTAGGGGCTCGTCAGCATGCTGCCTAGAGTCTGGGGGAGGTAAAGCCAGAGTTTCCTGTCCCATCTGCAGCTTTCCGTGATGCAGCCCAGTGGAGGAGATGGTGCGTGTGCCTAGGCTGAGCTAGGGTGTAAAGCTTCTTATCACAGGTGTTTTTCCATGCGATGATGTGATCGTGGAGCGTTAGGCCTGCCGGTCAACTAGTTTCTGCTGTACCACCATCACTGCTTCAGTAGATTCGTTACATACCCGTACCATGGATCATGCCAGGTCGAGACGATGCTCTGCTCTGGGATTCACCAAGAAGCAGCTTTATCTAGTCTCCCTCCTTCGGGGTCCTCGAAGCCAGCCCTGGCCTGACTTCTCAAGGGGCAAGCCTCTGGCTCAAGACCCTGCCTCCTCTCTCTCCCTGGCTTCCTTGGCAACCTGCAACACCTCTGCCTCCAAGAGCTCTTTCTTATTGGTCAGCTTATTGGAAAGAGCGCCAATATCCCAAACAGCACAGCAGACAGCCCAGCTCCAAACACAAGTCTTTACTGTACACGGCAGCCCTTTGCCCTCACTTGGGCCCCTGCTTACCCCTCTGTGGGACTACACTCTTTATGCCATCCTTCCCGGGACTTTTCACCTCTCACCCCAGATCCCTCCGAACCTCTCGCTCTCTTCAGGCACGGGCCACCCACCTGATGGGATGAGGGCTCTGGAGGCATTGCTGCGATACCGTTCTAGGCTCCTGAGATGACGACAGTAGGTCATCCATGTTTCACATCCATAAAGAAGGGTGGAGATGATGACTGCATCGCAGACCTGGATCCTGGCGTCCTTCTGTGATCAGTAAAATCAAGCCAAAGCAATTTCCTGATGGAGATGCTTGTGCACCAAATCCTGTGCTGGATCTCCTCCTCAGTATTTGCTCTGAGAGAGAGGTGGCTACCAAGGTAAGAGAAGTGCTCGATGGCCTCCAGGGTCTTTGAGGAGGGAGGAGGTGTCACCATCCATGGCCTGGAGCAGGCTGGTAGAGCACTTTAGCCACCTCAGTGTTGAGAGAGGACCAAAGTTCAATAGGTTTCTGCTATGAGGTTCAGTGTAGTCTCGAGATTTTTTTCAGTGTGCACACTGATAGCCCACTTATCGGTGTGTTAAAGGACAAGGATGGCTGTCATGAATACTCTGGCCTTTGAGAGAAAGTGTCCTAGACTGAAAAGCCCTCCATCCGTTCGCTATTCAAATATCAATTCCAGAAGGGTGGCAGTCCTTAACGAGAACCAAGATGACACTCAAAAAAAAAAAAAATTAAAAAAAAATGAAGAACAGAATTGGGGCAATGGTGCATCTTTGTATAACCTCAGTTTAAAAAAACAAATGGATCCATCTCCAATCCATTACAAAGCACAGTCGCAGTCATTTGGTTGTGGAAAAGCCTCAAGACTTTAATGCATTTTTCAGGGCATCTAAATCTAGCCAGTACTTTCCACAAGGCTGCATGACTGTTGAGTCAAAGGCCTTAGTAAGGTCAACGAAGACCATATACAGGTCCTGATGTTGTTCCTGACACTTTTCTTGGACCCGGTACATAGCAAATACCATATAACTTGCCCCACAGGATGATGTGAACCACAGTGAGATTCCAGAAGGACTTGCTCAGCAAGAAGTAGAAGATGGTTCAGGAGGATGAGGCTATATCTTGAGAGTTCCCACACACAAACATGTCTCCTTTATTAAAGGCAGTCATGCTGTTAGCATTCCTCAAGTCCTCCGGGATCGCCCTCTGAATTGTTCCAAATTTGCAAAATAAATTCATGGGTCATAGTATCAGTTCCTCACCGCCTGCCTTGAAGATTACAACAGGTATGCCATGCGGTCCAGTAGCCTTGTTCTTCATTTTCTTGCTAGCATGCCAGCCTGCTAGGATAGGAAGGCTGGTGAGGGATCCCCCCTCAGGGTGTTAGGTGGCAGACTTGATGGTGGCATCTGTCACAGCTGACTCACGCTCTTTCCTTTTAGCTTGGATAGATTCGTTGTCTCTGATGCGCACTAAGCCACCACGCAATCAGCCTGTCCCTGGAGCTGAATCTGTCCCTGCCATCACTGATTTTTGAAGATCTTCCTTTGAGCTTCGGCTTTGAGCTGGTGCATCTCTTCTATTGGTAGGAGGTGTCATCTTGCCAAGCAGAAAGAGCCCTTCACTTCTGGTTGAGGAGGGCTTGGATTTCAGTGTTGTTCTCTCATCAAACCAGTTTTGGTGTCGATAGGTGGTATAGCCAACGGTTTCAGTACAGGCCATATGGACGGCAGCTTTAAACTCCTTCCAGAAATCCTCAGTGTTACCTTACCCTCAAGTTGTGGGCAGGAGCAGAGAGCTTTTCATGGAGACGCTGCTGGAGATCCTTATGGCCCTCCTGGCCTTGAAGAGATTTGGTGTTGAGAGCCCTTTGCATTGCTTTTGGCTGTTTTCAGTGTTACAAAGCAAGCTGGGATAGTCATAATGGATCTGATGAGATGATCTGTCCAGCAATCGCCAGTTCCTCACACGGCTTGTGATACAGATATCCATTTGATCATGGGCTCTAACAAGAACAATAAAGGAGGTCCTCGTGCTTAGAGCAAGCGTGTCTCCAGGCAGTTTTGTATTTGTCACTCTGTCTGAACATAGTGTTCCTAATGACCAGGGATCCTGGTTTTTTTGTTTTCAAATCCCCAATTTTCAGATTAAAAAAAGTAACCCAAAATCCACATTTTTCTGTGATCAAAATGAAACACTACTAATATATAGATACCTATCTATAGTGGTGCTTCATTCTGATCACAGAAAAGTATGGATTTTGGGTTACTTTTTTTAATCTGAAAATTGGGGATTTTTCTTTTTTAAATTAGAGAAAACCAGGATCCCTGCAGGAAGGATGGAGAAGCATGCCACTACAGCCAGCTTTCTCTACTCCTTCCTTCCCAGTGGTGCCACTCCAGTTCCAGGTCATGCCCAACTCTGGCACTGAAGTCACCGAGGAGAATGATCTGGTCTTCCTTGGGCGTACTAGTCAGAACTTGGTCGAGATCAAAGTAGAATTGCTGACATCCTTGTTAGTCTCAGTACCCGGTTGTTACTGATGAGATGGAGGGTCACAAGATGTTCACTGATGTCCACAGGGAACTCTGTAAGTTGACTAATGAGCTGATTCTTGAAGACAAAATAGGTGCAGTGTGTGCATTTGGCTTGGGCCAGTTTCCCCTGCCACAGGAAGGGGTAGCCTCCACCATCTTCCCTCAGCCCTCATCCCATCATCTTGTCTCACTCAGACCTGCAACGTCGATGGTGTAACTTACTTCCCTGGAGATGACGCCAGTCCTTTCTTTTCTGGCATGTCACTGTCTTGGTCGGCAGTCTGGTTCCAGCAACTCTGTGCATAGCAACTTCATAGCCAGTTGCTGTAAACAGTTTCCCAAGCAGGATGTCTTGATGCCCCTTTTGCCCCAGGACAGGATGACAGTCTGGGCCTGACAGCAGGCTGCAGTGACTGCTCCCTGGTTGATTCTCCCTAACAAGATGTTTAATTTTTCCCCCCCACTTTTCTGTAGATTGAGACCCTGTAGTGGTAGAGAGACTTGTGTGTCCCAATGATCCTCAGAGTCTCACACTCCTAGCAGGCTCACCCATTGAGGAACAGGTCTGAGGGGAGGTTTCAGACAAACCGTGGTCCAGCTGTAAGTCCTCAGAGGTGGGTCAGGAAAAAGACGATGTCAGGATCTCAATAGTTGTAACAATGAAAGAAGGCCGCAGCAAGAAGGAGGTCTCCTGTTGTCTAGGGCTCTCCCTTGCCACTGGATCCAGATCTCCATCTTGTTAAGGTTGTGTGGTTGTTTTCATGCACCAGCTTCCTCATGTTGAAGTCACGTGCAGGCTTCAAACACAGGAAACACATTCTTCAAAATCCCTGTGGCGATGGATCAGTGGAGATGGAGATAGGACCAGTGCATCTGCAGGCAGCAGTAGCCTGATGGTCGTCTTGCACCTGGGTTGAGACAGAGGTGCAATTTGACAGCTGCTACCATGACTGTGCAGCCCTCTTCAGGATCCCTGCTCATCCTGCACGGGGAGAGGGCTAGAAAAGGTGCCCTAACCCTAGGCTGCCTTATCTGCTCTTGCCTGGGGAACCACATGCAGTGGGATCACTCTCTCTGCAGTCAAAAACGTCACAAGACGACAATGTTTTGGCAACGTGGAGCGCTCTATCAAAGTAGCTGTAATTTACTAAACAAATGAAATTAATAAACCTGCTAAAATACATTGTACAGTATCCCAAAATGCACTTGGAGTAGAAGCTGTTTGTGCATTTGTATGTAGTAGCATGGCACCAAAAAACGTTTTGTACAACAAAAAAGCATGCTAGATGCTTTGGAGAAAGGCAAAAGACCTAGCGGCAAAGAGCTTACAACCTAATGCCCACTTCTATATCGGTGTACCTGGAAGTCAACTGAGATCAGTCAAGTTGTACACAGAATCCAAAAGAAATCAGTCACGTTGGACACACAGTTCTTGCAGCCGAAGCAGAGTCAAAAAGATGCAACATACGGAGGGGAAAACCATGCCCAAAAATTTTGTGCCTCAATGCTGGGGTTCAGCAAACATTTTGATAGATCCAGGCTTTCTAGGGTAGATGAGGGTTTTTACATTAGACTGATAAACAAGGCATCTAAAAACATATCTGAAGACAGAGCCACAGTATTTAGTTTAAGAAACACACAAACCTCACTACACGACATCATTATAAAGATTTGCTTGGTAACGGGAGACTGACGAGCAACCGCTCGCAGAGGCACCTGGCTGTATTACAGGAAGTGCACAGCCCCACTAGGGGTAATGCCTTGCTGGACCTGGTCTTGGCCATGGGGGATGACCTGGTGAGGGGACTGCAGGTCCTTGACCACCTGGGCAATAGCAATCATCACCTGCTGGATTTCACTATCCAACGTCAAGGGCTCACACCAAGGTTAAAGCCCTTGACTTCAGAAGGGCCAACTTCAATGAGCTCAGGAGACTAGTGGGGGAGGCACTGAGGGCCCAGAAGGTAGAGGAGACGGGAGTCCACGAGGGATGGTCGTACCTTAAGGGGGCGATCCTCCAGGCCCAAAGGTAACAGTCCCTGAGAGAAGCAAGGGGGGTAAGAGTGCTCAGAAACCCCCTTGGCTCAGCAAGGGCATTCAGCAATGCCTGAGGACTAAAAAGGGGGTGTACAACCAGTGGGAGGGAGGGGCTGTCACCAAGGAGGAGTACTCCTCCTTGGCCAGCAGTGTAGGAGACCTGTTAGCAAGGCCAAGGCAGAGATGGACTCCGGCTAGCGTCCGGGATTAAGGACAACAAAAAGTCCTTTTTCAAGTACATTGGGAGCAAGTAGAGGGCACCAGGCAATGTAGGGCCCCTGCAAGACGCAAACAGTAACCCTGTGGCTATGCCAGACAAGAAAGCTGATATTTTTAACAGTTTCTTTGCCTCCATTTTCTTGAACAGGAACCGGGACATCCCACCTACCAGAGGCTGGGACAATCTTGGGGATAGCTCTGTCAGGCCTTCAGTCAGCGCAGATGTAGTTAGGGATCTTCTGGAAGGGCTGGACATTTTTAAATCTGCAGGTCCAGATGCCCTCCACCCAAGGTGTTGAGGGAGCTGGCAGGGGTCATCGCGGAGCCCTTGGCCCAGCTGTACGAGCATTTGTGGTCATCTGGCCAGGTGCCGGGGGATTGGAAACTAGCTAATGTGGTCCCAAATTTTCAAAAAAGGGAGGATGGAGGACCCAGGTAACTATAGGCCTGTAAGCCTCACCTCTGTGCTCGGGAAGATCTTGGAGAGTGGGGGGGCAGCAGGGGAGATCATGCTCAGGAGCAATCAGCATGGGTTCATCAAAGGCAAGTCCTGCCTGACCAACCCGGTTGCCTTTTATGACCAAGTAACGAACTCCTTGGATGATGGTGTCACTATGGATGTAGTCTTTCTAGACTTTAAGAAGGCTTTTGACACTCTCTCATCCCATCCTCATCAATAAATTAAGCAACTGTGGCACTGATGTCTGCATAGTTGGGTGGGTAAAAAATTGGCTGATGGGGCGCACCCACAGAGTAGTGGTTGTACTCAGCCTGGTGAGTTGTGGGCAGTGGGGTCCCCCAGGGCTCGGTCCTCAGGCCCGCACTGTTTAACATCTTCATCAGCGACTTGGACAAGGGGGTGGAAAGCACACTGTCCAAGTTTGCTGATGACACTAAGATGTGGGGTGAGGTGGACACACTTGAAGGGAGAGAGAGAGGCTGCAACTGGATTTAGACTACAAAAGTGGACACATGAGAATAGGATGGGGTTCAATGTAGATAAATGCAGGGTGCTGCACCTTGGGAGAGGGAATCCACAGCATACACACAGGCTGGGGAGTTCCCCTCTTGAAAGCACAGAGGCAGAAAGGGATCTCGGAGTCATTATTGACTCCAAGATGAGCATGAGCTGCCAATGCCAGACCGCAGCCAGCAAGGCCAGCCATACCTTGTCATGCACCAAAGATGCATCTCAAGCCAGTCCAGAGAGGTGATGCTCCCCCTCTATGTGACACTGGTCAGGCTGCAGTTGGAGTACTGCGTCCAGTACTGGGCTCCACACTTCAAGAGGGATGTGACCAGCCTGGAGAGGGTTTAGAGGAGGGCCACCCGCTTGGTGAGAGGGCAGCAGGACAGGCCCTACAAGGAGAGACTGAGGGACCTGAACCTGTTCAGCCTCAGCAAGAGGAGGCTGAGGGGGGACCTGGTGGCTGCCTACAAACTCATCAGGGGAGATCAACAGCAAATAGGTAGAGCCCTTTTCTCCCCAGCACCACTGGGGGTGACAAAGAGCAATGGTAATAAGCTGATGGAGAATAGGTTTAGGTTAGAGATCAGAAGGCAATATTTTACAGTTAGGGTGGCCAAAATCTGGAACCAACTTCCCAGGGAAGAGGTCCTCACCCCTACCTTGGGCAAAATTCAAGAGGAGGTTGGAAGATCACTTGTCCGGGGTCTTGTGAACCCAGCATTCACTCCTGCCTGTGGCAGGGGGTCAGGCTAGATGATCTGTTCAGGTCCCTCCTGACCTTAGTTACTATGAAACTATGCTACATTTAGTCCACTACGCGGTAAATCATCTCTCAGGCTGCATCCAGATGAGTGGGAATGCCTGTAGTGGGGCATGCCCAGGTGGAGTAGGGAAGGCTACGGCCAGCAACTATGCTGGCCCTAGCAACCTTACCTGGAGTCCTGGGGGCCTTGAAGAACTGCAGCTGCCATGCTCCTGCAGCAGGAAGCCTGGCCAGCAGCTGGAGAGTCGCTCCAGCTGGCTAGGCTCGTTTTGGGTGGCATGCACTGCTGCCAATGTATGCTGCCTTGTTTTTTTCCCACGCAGGTTTTTTTGACCCCAGGATTTCCCAGGGTCAAGAAACATCGCTGCGCTGCAAAGTAGCAGCATGGGAAACACCTGCATGTGCAGCGTGTGGTGCTGCAGATGGGTCTGCGGCGCCACATACTGCACATCTGTGCTCATCTGGATGCAGCCTCAGAGGCTAGTCATGCACAAAGGACTGAATGAGGGATAACAAATCTTTAAGGTTTCAGTAACGTTCTTTTGAGCTGTCTGAAATCCTCCCACAATTTTTGCTTCCCTTCTCTTGTCCCCCCACCAGAGCCTGTCAAAATCCACACAGTTCTCCATTTGTTCTCTGGTCCATGTTTGTATTTAATTCAGCTTCATGTACAGACACATGCACACAAATAAAAACATAGAAAATTTTTTATCAGCTTGCTGAAACAGACAGCAAGAGATACAGACAGAAAACACTGATGGAGCCAAAAAACACATCTCTTTTGAAAAAAAATACTTTTTATCCTTGTTTTAGAAGCCTTGTATACCTCCTTCAAGCCAGCTGGTTAATGTTGGCACCTAGGCAAATATTTGTGTAAAGATATCTTGGAAAGTTTTGTTTCCATCTGGAATGCAAGTTAAGTTTGCTAGCCAGTGTTACTAAATTTGGCTCGTTAGTTTAATGTTCTCTGATGCGGGTCCTCCATCCCTCTCCAGACATACCTGGATTAGATGTATGGGCTTCCACAAATCAAAATGTCATTAAGATGCAAGAAGAATTGTGCTGCAGAAATAATCCTAATAATAATCCTATTAATAATAATGGGATGTTGCTGGGAAATTCAGGTGTACAATTTAATGGCAAACAAAACTTCCCATTGACAACATTTATATTAGGTTATACAAAACTGTAAGGTTAAATTATTTTCCCCGGATGCAAATAACACCTTGCAGAGTTTCCAACAAAACACTGCAGTACTGTACCAGTTCAGGAGAAATAGGTAAAAAAAATGCTACCTTATTATAGATTTCACAGACATTAGGGCTGGAAGGGACCTCGCGAGATCATTGGGTCCAGCCCTGATTATACATCTCTGATTTAGTTAGTCTACAATGTGGAACTCTAACCTGCCTTCTGCCTAGCTTATCTAAAGCAACCAACTTGTTAAAAGGTAAAAAAAAAAAAAAAAAAAAAAAGTATAAAGATAGATTCATAGAGGTTTCAATTCTAATAACTTTGGATGTTAATTAGTGGTATACGTAAAAAGAATAGTTTTAACCAAACCTTGCAAGAGCCCAAGAAATTGTTATGCTGGGAGTCTGAGACTAATCCTTCCCATGCAACTGAAGGGAAAAAATAAACTTCTCTCATTTCATGGGCAAATTAGGAATTGTATTCTTGACATCAACATATACACCCAAAATCTGGTAAAACTCACATTTGACATCTTCTCTTCATTCCACAAACTCTCCAGGTTTACGTGGTGTTTAAAGGTGCGCTACAGTGAAGGAGACTGCTCTGTCTATCACTGCTGCTGAGAAGGTACATGTCTGCACATGCCACAGGTAGGAGTTTCCCTACTGATTACACAAGATTACAAGCAAAAGACTGTTTGTTGTGTGAAGGAAACTCAAAAACCTGAGATTTTACTAAATATTACAAGTTTTTACCCCTTGGCAATATAAAAAAGAAACCAAAACCCCAAAGCAAGCTTTCCTTTAAAACAAAATAACCATAAAACCCCCTTTATTTTGCATAGTTGGACGGATGCTAAATAATTAACCTTATTTTAAGTACTGGTGCATCTACAAGCAAGCCTGTCCACTGTGTCAAGAATAGCCTTTTACAGAATTATCTGAATCTGATCAGTGGTTTTCAATGCAGTAAGTGCCTATAGACAGCAAAGAAGTACTGTGTTGTATTCAACTACAAAAGGGTTAAAACTAGGGTCAATATTTAGATTTCTAAAGCATCTGACCTTTTCAACAAGATGGAGGTACTTTAAAGCAGTGGTCTCCAAAGTGGGGTGCGCAAGACGATCCATTGAGGTGCGGGAAGAAAATATTAGACCTTCTATTTATATTTATTTTTTATCTAAAAAAAATAAGAAATTAAGCTTTACTAATATTTAATATATGGACTGCCACTGGCGCTCTCACTCAGTCCGTATGCCAGACAGTCACGTGTCCTGTACGGTGCACGAGGTATCCCGAGGGAAGAACGGGAGTTCCACAACGTGGAGGGGTTGACAGTGGCGCCCTCAGCAGTGCCCCCAATAAATATACATATATTGGGGGTGCATGCTCAAAAATGTTTTACTGATAGGGGTGTGCAATCAAAAAAGTTTGACCACTGCTTTAAAGAACTGCCCCTCAAACACAGAAAGATGATAAGCAAACTGGGGAGACTGTGATAAAGTTCGGTGATTGCCCCCACGTCACAAGAGTCGGAGTTGGGTATGGGATTTAGCACTCAAGACTATGGGATTATGACTTCAGGAGTGTAGTCAATTGTGACAAAGAGCTAGTTCATGAATCTAGCCAATAATGACAGTTACCATGAAAGGCTGGTTATTTTAGTTAAAAATGGAGTGTTTGACCCTCAAAATGTCACCTATCATTTTTA
Organism: Crocodylus siamensis; assembly: GCF_052110815.1. Lineage (NCBI taxonomy): Eukaryota > Metazoa > Chordata > Crocodylia > Crocodylidae > Crocodylus > Crocodylus siamensis. Next base: position 417,753,075 of record NC_143395.1, on the reverse strand, counting down.
AAGCATCATCGCCCAGCATTCATCCCTGTCTGTGGCAGGGGGTCAGGCTAGATGATCTGTTCAGGTCCCTCCTGACCCTAGCTACTATGAAAGCTGCATATTAAAGTAGCTAAGTCTCCGTGATGAATGAAAAGTCAGCAGGCAAGGTGTCAGAAGCTGTAGTCTTGCACTTACTTGCTCACTCATATTTGGGGAGGAAACAGATCTCCCAGCTGTTGGTGAGTAAAGATTTAAAAAGGGAAGGTCAGTGAACAAGCAGACCAAGAGGCGTTAGACAAAAAAATCTATTACCAGAATGTGTGTGGCATAATTAAAATGCCAGCAATATTTCATTGTGTGTGAAGTGTTCCACTGAACTGCATATATAATATCAACCGCTTCAGGTGGGGCAATAGATGCAAAGATCTCATGATGATCTAGAGCTGTTGCAACCTTACTGCAGGTAAAAAAAATAGTCAGTGTAGTACAACCTCTGGCCCTCAATCAGGCACAGCAATCAGATTTGATCCGTGGTGCTCAAACTTTTGGTCCGGTAGGCCAGATGAACAGTGCGGGGCTGGTCCGTGGGCCAGAATGGGCCCCACACTCCCATGTTGCTCCTGATCCACCATGCAGGATCACTCTATCCAGCCTCCAGGCCTCCAAATTTCCAGGCCCTTGGGAGTAGAGAAGCAGTGCCACTGCTTCCCAGCCATCAAATTTTCAGATCCGTGGGGAGCCCTGCAAGATGGAAGACATGATGCCAGGGGATAGATCTGGCCTGTAGGCTGGGTTTGAGCACCTCTGAATTAAGATCTTTCATACAGTTAGTAACTGAGTGACCAGAGAAGTAGATATGAACAGCCATTTACTGGGTCAGACTGCAGGTCCTTCTTGCTAAGTATCCTGTGTCATGCAGTGGCACAGGGTAGATGCGGAAAGGGAGAATGAACAGGGGACGACCAGGGTTTTTTTCACTGTTCCTCTCCCACTTGCAGCCTCCAGCTTTTAGGGTCTAGGAAGTCCTGATTCAGAGGCCGTGCCCCTTACTCCTGCGCTCAATAGCTACTGATTAGCCTTTTCCTCCAAGGATGTGTTCAATCCCTTTTTGAATCTGGCTGAACTGTCAGCTTCCACAACATCTTGCGGCAATGAGTTCCACACTTTACGCAGTTTGTGGTATTAGTTTGAAGTCAGGGGTAGAAATACACCTTAAAGACTACCTGAATCAGAGATGCATAAGCTTTGTGAGCAAGCGCTCACTTCGTCAAAGAGTTTTAACTCCTAGCTACAGAGATTCCCATTTGAGTTAAAGAATAAATCAGACATTTAAGTAACATTCTTAACCTTTCACTGGTGTCTATAATAAGGAATTTCATAACAAAACATTCCCAACTTGTAGAAATGCCCAAAGCCACAACGTTTTAATCTACACAGCAGGCTTGGCTACATAAGAGAAAAGAAAACGGAAAGCAGTCTGATTGCAATATCCCGCATGACAGAGATGTTGCATTCCCTTCCAAAAGTGCTTTAATCAACTGAAGTTACTCTATAAACTGCAGGGACAAGCTGTGGACTCTCCATCACTGGAGGTGTTCAAGAAGAGGGACAGCCGAGGGTCAGGGACAGGGACAGGCACAGCTATGGGTATTTTCCATGCTTCTGGGCTTTGCTGAAGGTCGCATGGGGCTGGGAGGAAATTCCTCCCTCTCCCCTCCCTGTTTTTTAAGTGCTTTTTAAGCCTTCCTCAGAGGCACTGGGGATCAGCTACAGCCCTGCCTGGGAGTTTTGACCAGGCTGTGCCAGTGCTCCTGCTGGGACTGAAACCCAAGTGTTCCTGGCTAGATGGTTTTGCCCCTCTGCACAGGGTCAGCCTGATCACCAAATCTGGGGTCAGGAATTTTACCCCACGTTAAGACTGGTACAGACAGTGGGGATTCTTGCCTTCCTCCACAGCAGGAGGCATGGCCCTCTACCTGGGATCTCCTGAGCGCACGTTAATGATCTTTACAGAAGCAGGACATTGGCTGCTGTGGTCCCACCGCTTCATCTATAGCAGGTTCGGGTGTTACATCTTGCGTTGTGTCAGGATTGACTGTGTAGCTTTGCCAAGAGGTTAGACAATGTGTTGGGTTTGGATAGGAATAACCCTGCCTAAAGGAGTGGGAGATTGGATTAAATGACCTATCGAGGTCTTTTCCAGCCCTGCTACTCTATGATTTTATGACCTGGCCAGCACAGGAAACTCTTTCAGCTATCACTGTGAATGCTGCTATCAAGATTGCAAGAATGCTTTCAGAATGAGAAAAGTGCACGTCTTCACTATATGGCTACACACATATACTCTCCTTGGTTTCAAAGGCGCACGTGCCACTCCTGACCAAGCCTTCAACCAAAAAACCCCCACTTTCATCAAGAAAAAGGCCCTGACCCAGCAGAGTCGACCTGAGCTTGCATTGGCCTTTGCATGGCTCCCTGGGAATGACTGCAATGGTCAGATCAGGGTTTATATCAGGAAAAACCAGTGAGCAACTCAGAACATGGGGGCAGAACGGACACTGGTCTCCACCCTTACCCAGAGCAGCTACTGCTACACCTACTGCATTTCTAACCCACCAGGCAAGCAGACTTCACATGTGGCTCACCGCAGGAGACCTTCTAGTGTAAAAACCTGACTCACTTCAATGATTGATTTTCAAAACATGCTCCTTTTTAATGTACAAAACAATTCTGCCACACAGAGTCTATTTAATTCCCAAAGGTCTAAAAAGGCTTTTTCTTACCCTTTATTTTTTCCCCCCTTTTATTTTCCTTCATCCTTTGCATTAGACCAACTTTTGAAAGCCTGGCTTTGAAAGATTTGATTTCTGAGACAGCTGCGAATGAATGAAGCATGGTGGGGGCAGATCAGGACTGCAAAAGGCTTTGCAAAATAATAATTTGCAACAGCAAATGCACTAATAAACCCTGTATACCTTACAGTTGGTTAAGTAACGCCGAGGAAGGTGCGTTTTCATCTCTTGGAAGCCAGCCTAAGATAGCAGTAGCTGGCTGCTAAGCTGTTAGCTACTGCCAATGTTTCCTGAACTGGCTGGGTGGTATGAAAGGAAAAATGACCTTTGTTGTAGAAGACAGAAAAAGCCTCTGAATGCTCCATATAGGTAAAAAGGTATATTTGTAAAGAATCCCAGTTACTCTGGATGCAAAGTCATTATTAAGCAGAGTACTATACCTTCTTCAGTTGGCTTTCATATTCCTCACGCAGTTCCCCTGGTTTGCTTAATTTGATGGGTGCTCTGAATATAAAGTCTGGAGAGATAAGGGGGAGGGGGAAAAAAGGAGGAACATACTTTAAAAAGGTACAATACTTGGAGATATTTCCCTTTATTCTTAAAAATGGCTAGCAATACTGTTATTTTCCATTTCAGTGACTGAAGTTCGACTCTATTTAGACATACAAAGTTCTACAGCATTTCCTTGACTGCATACATTTGTATTACAACCCTGCTACCAGAGCTGTGTGTTAACACACAAGGTATTCAAGCTGCCTTCACTACACTGCTCTGCTCCTGCAACAGCATGCACAAAACCTTTTGAAGGGAGAGTGCCGATTAATAACTTCCATAGTTTTACCCTGCCTTACTTTCTGCCTGTCTTCAGACTAACACGGCTAATCACCTCTTGCACAATTCTTATCGTGATTCTGAGTTGCTTACTAACAATTAACCGCCACAACATCCCACAGAGGACTTATTTCCATGTTACAAGCAAAGAGAGTAAGCAGCTTGCCCGAGACGTCACAGTGAATCAGTAGCAGAGCCAGAAATAGCAACAACAACAATAAAATGTGCATTTTATTAGACTAATTCTAGCAAGGCCATCTACACCAGCAGCATGATATTCTCATTCCTGGACCCCTTTCTTCCACTTACATAAAGGCATGAATCTAATCATAATATAAATGCTTGTTTAAGCAAGCTGTTATATTTATCAGCACACCTACTAGATCTACCTACCATCCACCTAGCCATTTTACGCTATCAGCTTCTGACAAAGCAACTTTTTCAACTATAATTAGCAAGCAAAGGTTTTCTTTTCCTTGTGCTGCGCTGGGTAACTTTAGCATTAAGTCGAACAAACAGTTTACTTTTAATCTAGAGCAGAAAGGAGGCAAAAAAAAACCCAACTAACAAGAAACAGAAAGTAAACATATTTAGGATATTGGTAAACAGTTACTTTTTGCCTTCCTTTCCAATGTTTTGCCACGGGCCAGCTTCCTTTATGCAGCTCCTAATGTCATCTTTAGAAGTTTCCACCTATTTTTGCATAGCACAAGTCTGGACATGCCATACTTTGCAGTCAGAGAGCACGTTACAGTCATCCCGGAAAGGAAGCAATCTGACAAAGCTTGCATCCTGCAACCTCAATTCACCTACTCGTTATTATGAATTCAACAACAATCCATCATATTAGTGTAGGCAAGCTCTAAATACAGGGGATGGGGACGGATGAGAAAAAAGAGGCAACAGAAATGTGCTTTTCTTTGGTCATCATCTCCCAGCCCCAGCAGGAAGGAAAAAAAAAAAAAAAGTTTATGACTTGAAAGAGATCACGCACTATAAAATTCACTGAGCCGGCATGTTTAACCCTCAAAGATAAAAGGGTGCATACTGTCCAAAGGGCACACGCTTGTCTAAAACGGAAAGTTCCTTAAATAGGGTTACCGCCTGGGTCTTCCTGGACATGTCCTCTTTTTTGGCCCCCTGTCTGGGAGGGTATTTAAGATGTGAGCACGTGTGGGTGTGCGCACGCGCGTGCATGGGAGCTGTGTGGGCAGCAGGGCTGGGGGGGTAGGGGGCTGCAAGCTGGGAATGAGGGGCACTGGCAGCTCAGGGGAGCAGAGGCTTAGGAGTGGGGGGCAGAGGCTAGGCATCGGCATATCACTGCCCCCTCCCCCGCCCCCATCAGATAGCCCCCATAGGTGCTCTCTTTTTAGATACTGGAAATATGGTAACCTCACAACATAAGTAAATTAAAACACAACAGTCTCTAGCCATTTGCAACCAAATCTTTTACATCTAATCTTGCCTATCCATACAGTTATACAACTTCCTTGTTTGTGCATTACAAAGTTTTACTTAGGCTTAAAAAACAAAGACACCCCCCCCCCACACACACACACGATTCAGAGCTGGCAGGACAAGATCCAGTCATTTAGAAACTGATGAAATACTGGACTTCCCCATTCCTGCCCTCCCCGCTTTTGCTTTCAAGTTTTCCAGCATTTTGCTGCAAAAGGTGACCCAATCTCTGCACAGAAATGAACCTGGGGCAGAGGTCTGGAGCATCTGAAGCTCTGAGGAAGGGCCGTGCGTGGCCAATATCAAAGGCTCAAAAGCAGTGAGTCAGGGAGCCAAAAATAAGTATGAGATGAGATTTTCAGAAGTGGTGAACTTCGGGAGATTTGCTTCCTGGTTTTTGATATATTCAGGAATACACTTTCAAGATGTTCTTGTCAACTGCAAAGTCTACAAACTTGCTTTGCTTTTTAACCAAAAGCTGAAATTCCTCTTTGAATCGCATAACTTTGGATTTGTGATAAAGATCAGGACTGGAAATGCTGTGAAATGAAAGCCTGCATTCCCTCACCCGGTTTCAGCCTCCTCTTCCTGGCCGGGAGTCACCTAACAGTTTTGGATTCAAAACCGGTGAGGCAAGGTTGGAAAAGCCATGGCACAATTACATAGCTTCTCCACCCTGTTTTCCATTCATGTCCTCCAGCAGTTCCTGTTCCTCCCGAATTATCAGGCTGGATTTCCACTGAGACCATGCCAACGGGTCATCAACTTGTAACATGCTTCAGGTACTTTTAAACATTTGGAGTTTGTCTAAGGTCTTATCTTCACTACTAAAAAAGTATGCAACCCCACTCAGTGTAACTAATATGCATGAGTTAGGAGGCAAAAAACCCAGCAAGGAAAAGGCATAGCTTTTGTTTAGGTTGGTTTAGCAGCCCAACACAAGTTAACTTGGAATGGATGCAAGGGTGCCCATATACAAAGTTGCATGGATTTAATTAGGTTTAACATCAATACTTTGTATATAGCTTGGGCTTCATCATCATGCTGTGAAAACCTTAGGGTAGCTACACATGCTATTAGTATACAGCACTCAACTCCAGCCCACACTGAGCCAGAGTTTATTGCTCCTGGGTGCACCATTTGAACATGCATCCAGAACCACAGCACATTGAGGTCAGAGTAGCCACAGCTGGCAGGGGACCTAGGGGGTTGGCTTGCCAGCCCCAGGGCTGCTCCGACTTGGCTCAACGAGCTGTGGATAGGTTGGATGGGGCACGAGGGTGCTCCAGTATGGAGCCAACCGGCAGGCAGCCCCCCCACTGTAGCACACTTGTGACCCAGCCAGCTGGGTCAGCATTTACAGCTGTGCACAAAAAACCCCACACTCTGAAGCAGGATAGTATTTGTATTTAAAACTACTATCCTACCGTGGAGTTTATTAGTTTCTTGCTGCCTAACAGCACTGCACATGTAAATGTGAGATGTTTACTGTGGACCTGATTTACTCTGCAGTAAACGTCTCACGGAGACTCTCTCTTAGAGTGTAAACTAAATCATGAATAACTTCTCAGGTGCACCTAGTATCCAGGTTGTAGCCGTACTGGTCTAGAAGCAAAAGGAATACAAACTTGTGGCAGAGGTGATATCTTTTATTAGACCAACTAGATATTTGCAGAAAAAAAATTCTTTATTTGCAAGCTTCCAGGCACAGGCACCCTTCATCAGGCATAGGGGAATGCAGACTGTAAAAGTTCTTGTTTTTCATTTCTACCTAGGAGAGCTTTTACAGTCTTTGCAAGCTCCTGCACCTGATGAAGGGCGCCTGTGCTCAAAAGCTTGCAAATAAAGTTTTTTTTTGCAAATATCTAGTTGGCTTAATAAAAGATATCACCTCTGCCATGAGTTTGGATTCCTTTTGCCTCTAGACCAATATGGCTACAAACTGGATACCCAGTATTTCAGCACATTTAATGAGAAAAAAAAACCCCTAAAAAACCAGATAAATAAGTTACATGCCCCCCAAAAGACAAAGGGCCATAAAGTCAGTTCAAATGACCATCCAAGAATCTCTCTGGCACCGTGAAATCCTCAGGAGCCAGCATAACAGCTCAGCTGGGATAATGCTGTACTCTGGTTAGCCTGGGATGCTAACAGCTGGATGTACACATAGGCAGTGTAGAGTCGCTATAAATTATGCCAGGGCTGAACTGGCTCCCAGACAAGCCTAAGGGGCCTAGTTTAGGGAGATATAATACTGATGTAAAATCACTATGCTCTCACCAGCCAGATCTCAGACAGTCACCAACAAACATGCCTATGGTCTCATTAAATATCACTGGAAGTTGGACAATTTTAATTTTTTTTTTAAAGGAAGTTGATTGTGGTCCTGGAGGAGTTGTGATAATTTTCTTGATGTGCTTTACAACTGTTTTAGATACCACTCCTTTTTTTTTTTTTTTTTTCTTCCATATGTGCTGAACCTCCATATATCAGAGGTGCAGGAAGAGCTTTTCTTTTTCCCCCATTTTACATCTGTTGCCTGAAAAGAACGGCACGACTATTTTGTCATATTGTTTGGAGCTCCTGAATGTCATCTTCAGCCACTGGACCCACTCCTCTCCAGCCTCCTTTTCAGGTGCAAAATCAAAGTCAAGAAACATTTTCCCCCTCTATATGGACCACTGTATTCATCCTCACACCATTGATCATTGACCAATAATTTTTCCCTTTGTTTCCTTATTTGCTGCATTCTAGTAACGGCCACATAAATTGAAATCTACCCACATATCCCGAGATCCTTCAATATTTTGTTTAAATTGCTCACTTTGGAGTGCCTAGAAAGCAATATAGTTAGCTTAAAGGAATGGTGCAACTGGAACAAAGCTTAAGAGATGGCTTTGTAGCTGTTTTTGTCGTCGAATTACTGCCTGATTTTTGTCAGTTTGGAGGGAGGAGGTGAAAGTCAACAGAAATTGCTTTTTGAATGAAGCTGAAATTGAAGCGGTCAGTAGTGAAAGGGCTGGCTCCGAGACCACGATTACTGTGATGACATTTGGATGTCTCCGGCAGCAAACTCAGTGTTCTGCTCCACTACTTCAATAAGCATTGGGTTTCATCCCGTAGCATATCTGATGCTGAAGAAGCCAAAGCAGATGCTTTCTGTACCATCCAAGATGTCAGTAGATATTGGCCACATCTACATGAGATGCTGGCTGCGCAGCAGCTTGTTACTACCGAGCAGCAGCATCACGTGGCACGAAGAGTGACATGACGCGACTGCGCAGTAGTAACGAGCTACGGTGCAGTGAGCATCACCAAAAAGCTGGGGACGTTACTGCGCAGTGTAGATGCAGCCATTTTCTAGTCTGTTACTTAACAACATCTACATTTTACTTCGGGAGAACTGTCTGCTTGTGTTACTTCGATTCATTCAGTTGCTCCTTTCCTATAATTTCTTTCAACTATGCTGAACCAGATAAATTCATTAATGACAAAAAAAAATAGTATTATCGATAGCCTACAGTATTGATCACCAGTTTTCGCACTGATGATAGAATGAATCTGCTATGCGAGTGTTTTTTCATTAACATGAAGACAGAAAAATGAAGATGAACTCCTTAGCTTTATAAAAACCATGATCTGGAAGCACTGCTCAACTTCCAGAAGCATCAACCTTCGGTCAAATCCATTTTAAGGTTCAGTTCACTATTCTACCCAATCACAATAATTAATCCTACCACTAACCAAACCCCCCCGCCCTCTAAATTTAGGGGGCTTTGTAACATTTTCCATGTCTGGCATTATAAAAACTACTTGAGGTCATCATTGCTTCTCTTTTAACTTGTAGTCAAATCAAAGATCAGCAGTAATACTTTAAAGAAGGAAATGAGAAGCACACACAAGTATCAGAGCAGTGGAGCTCTGGAACAAAATTTGCAAAGGAATAAAGTGCATTAAAAACTACCATTTTTAAGATGAAATTTAATAAGTTTATGAAAGGGCCTACAGGATATTGTGCCTCTGACAGTAAGGGCTGATGCAACAGGTGCCTTCCAGTGCTGTGTTCCTAAGTTATGCTCATGTAAATATTTTAGGATGAAACACAAAAATGGAAACAAAATCCCCTGGGGGAAAAGCCCTCGATAAAGTCTCTTTTTTCATCTACTTCCTGAGAAAACAGGTTTTCCACAGCTCTGCCAGACTTAATGAAGAGTGAAGGATGTAGACATCAAGGAAGGAAAGGTATTCTACAGGAGAGATTTCCAACCCCGGACCATGGCCCAGTATCCGGCTACAAAGTGTTGGCTGCTGGTTGGCAGGAGGGTTGGCTGCTGGACTGGAAGTGACTGGCATACTGCGGATCGGCAGCCAATCCTTTTTATACCGAGTATAAAAAAAGGGATGGCTGTTGGTCCGCAGTATACTGGTCACTTCTGGACTGCAGTATGCTGCTCCGCAGTTCACCAGTCCGCAGTCTAAAAAGGTTGGGAACCACTGCTCTACAGGACTATGCAAAAAGGGCAATAAAAATACTAGAGATACAAACAAACAGGGCCAAAAGCAGCAGGCCAGCTGTGCCAGGATGTGCAATCCTAAGGGACAACAGGCATGGTGTTCCCTGCTACCAGGGGCTTGTCCAGAGATGCCCTGGCACACGCCTCTAAGTGGAAAAAGCCGGGGCTCTCCATTTGCAGAGACCCACCCCAGGGAGACTCCTGGATAACTTCCCTGTAAGCTGGGAAGGCCAGGTAGGCGCTCTCGAGGCTTGAGGGGCCTGATCCTGTATAGGCATTCCCAGGGCATACAGGATTATGGAAGCAGGGCCTGGAAGCACCTGCTCAGGATGAATAAACAGCATGGGCAGCTCCATGCTGCCTGTGCTCTCCCATCAAAAAGTTAACAGACACCTGCCACAATGAAGTCGCAGACACTATTACCGCCTTTTATCAGGGCCACCGACGTGGCTATTTGTGGTGTGACAAATGGTGCTGCCATAAAACCTGTTCTGGTGGCACAAAGGTTACGTCTGTTTGTGCCCTACGACCCAAGGACTGGAATTTAGAAAGTTTAAAGCTCAGCAGGCAGGTCGAGGCAGTCGAGCTAGGTTTCAAGCTACTCATTTTGTTATTCTACATGAGAGCTCAAAGGGTAAAAAGTGCCCGAAAGCTTGCAAAGAAAGTTATTTTTTTTTGTTATTTCTTTGCTGGTCTAAGAAAAGGTATCATCTCTGATCCGGGAGTTTGAGAGTTTTGCATTTCTTTTTGTCTCGGACCGCACTGGCTACCAAATACATCCCTGACACAAGGGGTAAAGTGGCATTTACTACCTTTAACAGGATGGATTTTGCTTGTATAAACAAAACCTGTCTCTTTCCCTCCACAGACAGAATCAGGATCAGGATCAGGATCATTTATTTCCCTGCTTTACACAATTATCCCCTACAATGCTTTGAAAGAAGCCACAGAAAAAAAATGAAGTGGACACAATCCTTAGACATTTCAGTCTGGAGATGGCCCAGTCTAGATTTTTTTTTGCTGGCCTTATTCTATGCTCTGCCATAGCCTTTCCCAGACACTTAGAGCAGATGTCACAAACTTACTGTGCCAAGCAGCGGTGCCCCCACAAATGCCAGCCCAGTGGAAGCAGTGCATCTCCTGAACCTAAAGTAGCCTAACTGCATGCATAAGGTGCTGCAGGGAGGCTAGCAGGCCCTGCTGCGTGGCTATGTAATGAACTGGCCCGCTGTGATGCACACACACGACCACGCAGCTTCAGCCCAGAAGGCAGCCCCCGCAGAGCAGAGAAGCGTGTTCGACGGGGCTGCTGACTGGCTTGTTAGCTGGATGGACAGACATTTGTTGTATAGGACAACGATAAAAGCTCGATGTTGTGTTTGTAAACACACTCCCCCAAAATACAGGCTTGTTAAAAATCGTTTTAAAGCACTTGGTTTTGGTTCCAAGAATTTGATTTAGGTACAAGCACTGCACAAATGCTGCAGCATTTAGACATAAAGCTTGTAACCGTGTTGGTCTCAGGACACAGGCGGGCAAGGGTCTTTGGGGAAATCTGCTTTTATTAGACCAACTAAAACAGTTGGAAAAAATTCTTCTTTGCAAGCTTTCAGGTACAAACACCCTTTGTCAGGCTGACCAACTGCAGACACTTCTTAGCCGGACGAAGGGTGTTTGTACCTGAAAGCTTGCAAATCTTGTAAGGTCCCATCCAGCCTCTAACATCTATGAAAGAAGAAATTTTCCAACTATTTTAGTTGGTTTAATAAAATATACTGGATTTACCCTATCTGCAGCATTTAGATTGTAGGCAGCAAAAGAAAGACCTTGTATTTACAAGAATATACTACTCCATGATGAGCAAAGGACACAAAGTACACAAGCAGCACCAGCCATGAATACTGAAGGTTTTTAAAAGTAGTCGGTTTTAAAATACGGTTTTAAGGGAACGCACCGTTTTACTGCAGATTTCCAAGATTCAGGGATTATAAGGCTTGAGGGAACCACTGTGATCATCTGCTAGGACCTCCCGTATAACATGGACCTTAACATTTCCTATATTAATTCCTCTTTGAACAAGGGCATCTTTTCCTCGTAAAGAATCCAATCTTGATTTTAAAGCTCCCAATAATGGAGAACACACCATATTCTCGACGGGTTGTTCCAATGGTTAATTACAATTAAGAAAAGAAATTTACATTATTTTTAGTCTACATTTTTCTAGCTTTAACATCCAGCCACCAGTCCTTGTTGAACCCTGGCCTCCTAACCTAGTTAAAGGGCCCCTGATTATGCAGCTGGCATTTATGACCTAATTGTCATGTCATAGTTTCATAGTTTCATAGTAGCTAGAGTCGGAAGGGACCTAGGTAGATCATCTAGTCCGACCCCCTGCCTTAGCAGGAAAGAGCACCGGGGTCAGATGACCCCGGCAAGGTGCTCATCTAACTTCCTTTTAAAAATCCCCAGGCTCGGAGCCTGCACCACTTCCCCTGGAAGCTGGTTCCAGGCCCTAGCCACCCTGACTGTGAAGTAGCGCCTCCTAATATCTAATCTAAACTTACCCTCCGCCAGTTTGTGACCGTTATTCCTGGTCACTCCTGGCAGAGCACGGGGGAACAGGGACTCCCCCAATACCTGCTGATCCCCCCTGACCAGTTTGTAGCAGGCCACAAGGTCCCCCCTTAGCCTTCTCTTGTGGAGGCTAAACAGGTTCAGGTCCCGTAGCCTATCCTCATAAGGCCTGCCCTGCTGACCCCTGATCATACGAGTGGCCCTCCTCTGAACTCTTTCCATATTGTCCACGTCCCTCTTGAAGTGTGGCGCCCAGAACTGGACGCAGTACTCCAGCTGCGGCCTGACCAGTGCCGCATAGAGGGGGAGGATCACCTCCCTGGACCTGCTCGAGATGCATCTGTGGATGCATGATAGGGTACGATTGGCCTTCTTGACTGCCTCCCCACACTGCCGGCCCATGTTCATCGTGGAGTCAATGACGACTCCAAGATCCTTTTCCGTCTCCGTGCTGGCAAGAGGAGAGTTCCCCAACCTGTAAGTGTGGTGCCGGTTCTTCCTCCCCATGTGCAACACCTTGCACTTATCAGTGTTAAACCCCATCCTATTCTCATCCGCCCACCGTTGCAACCTGTCAAGGTCAGCTTGTAGCCTATTGCACCCTTCTAGTGCACCCACATCCCCCCACATCTTAGTGTCATCAGCAAACTTGAACAGGGTGCTTTCTACCCCCTCATCCAAGTCACTGATGAAGATGTTGAACAGTGCAGGCCCGAGGACCGAGCCCTGCGGAACCCCACTGCCCACATCCTTCCAGGTCGAGAAGAACCCATCCACTACCACCCTCTGGGTGCGGCCCTCCAACCAGTTGGCGACCCATTTGACCGTGTGGGCATCGACACCACAGTCTCTCAGCTTTTTGATGAGGACAGGGTGAGAGACAGTGTCGAAAGCCTTCCGGAAGTCCAAAAAGACTACATCCACAGCAACCCCTGCGTCTAATGATTTGGTGACCTGATCGTAAAAGGCCACCAGGTTGGTCTGACAAGACCTGCCACTGATAAACCCATGTTGGTTGCCCCTGAGCATGCATTCCCCCGCAAGGCCCTCCTGGATGTGTGCCAGGATAATTTTTTCAAAGAGCTTACCCGGGATTGAGGTCAGACTAACTGGCCTGTAATTTCCCGGGTCCTCTTTTTTTCCCTTTTTGAAGATAGGGACCACATTGGCCCTCTTCCAGTCCTCCGGCACCTCGCCAGAGCACCACGAGTGCTCATAGAGCCGTGCCAGGGGTCCCGCAATGACCTCAGCCAGTTCCTGTAGAACCCTAGGGTGAAGATCGTCCGGACCAGCGGACTTGAACACGTCCAGCTTCTCCAGAAGTACCCTAACTAACTCCTCGCTAACCCTTGGCCCAGGCGTGTCTCTCTCGGGGCCCGAGGGGGGCCCAGCAGGGAGGTGGCTGAACTGGTCCCTACTTAGGAAGACAGAGGCAAAGAAATCGTTAAATATGTTAGCTTTGTCATCTGGCGTGATGACTAAGTTGCCCATCGTGTCCTGCAGGGGCCCCACATTACCCGGGACCCTCTTTTTACCCCCTATGTATTTGAAGAAGGACTTCTTATTGTCCTTAATCCGGGAAGCTAGTCCTATCTCCAACTCTGCCTTGGCCCTCCTGACTGCCCCCCTACATCCTCGGGCGACTATAACATAGTCCTTCTTGGCGATGACCCCATCTCTCCATTGGGTATATGCCTCCCTTTTAGCAAGGAGACATTCCCGGATGCTCTTAGTGAGCCATGGGGGTTTATGTGCCCTCCTGCTCCCTTTGACCCTTGTTGGGATTACCTCCCTTTGGGCATGGAGGATCGTCTCCTTAAGGAGCAACCACTCACCTTCGACATCTGATTCCCTTCCCCTCTGGGTCCTCAGCGCTTCCCCAACTATCCTCCTTAGCTTGTTGAAGTCAGCCCTCCTAAAGTCTAGGGCTGTTGCCTTGCTGCAGCCCTTTGCCACCTTACGCTGGATGGTGAATTCCAGCAAGCGATGATCACTGTCTCCCAGGTGGCCCATCACCCGCAGCCCCCTCACCAGGTCATCACCCGTGGCCAGCACTAGGTCCAACAAGGCGTCTCCCCTGGTGGGGCTGTGCACCTCCTGGGTTAGATGGAGGTCCTGCAGTCTGGCTAAGAACCGACGTGAGCGATCAGACTTGGCTGACTGCTCCTCCCAGCAGATGTCTGGGAAGTTTAGGTCCCCCATGATGACCACATCCTTAGCCCTCACTGCCTCTGTAAGCTGACCTAAGAATTCCAGGTCGAGCTCTTCTCCCTGGTTGGGAGGTCTATAGTAGACTCCCACCGTTAAGTCTCTCTCCCCTGGACTGCCTTTTACTCTAACCCAGAGCACCTCAGAGTGCCCCCCCTCTACCCCCATGCTAATTAACGAGGAAGTATATTCCTCCTTGATGTAGAGTGCTACTCCTCCACCTTTCCTTCCTATCCTGTCCTTCCTGTATAGCCTATAGCCCTTGACACTCACCGCCCAGTCATGCGATGAGTCCCACCACGTTTCTGTGATCCCTACTATGTCAGGGCTGGTGACAGCTAGGAGGAGGGCGAGTTCCTCCTGCTTCTTCCCCATACTTGTCACCCGTACCTCCTTCACCCAACCTTTCGGTTAAGCTATGCAGATCAGACTCTACTGCTCTTTCATTATAAGAGTTCTTCCAGTCCATTCAGCACTCTCCTGGCCCTTGGGGCACCCTTCCCAGTTTATCTAAATCCTTGAACTGTTGACACCAAAACTAGACACACCGGTGCCAAATACAGACATATGTACAAGCCATGGGTGGGGAAAAATACAGCCTGAGAGCCACGTCTGGGCTGCCAAGGGGTTTTATCTGGCCTTCAACAGGTCCTCTGGCGCTGCCAGATATGGGGGGCAGCCTGGGTTGTGGCATGTGCCACTGGTCCCACCATACCTGGTCATGCAGCGGGGCTAGGGTGGCGTGGCAGCCAGACTCCGCTTCCTGGCAGCCCAGGCGGTAGCAGCTCCTTCTGGCTGTCACTGCTAGTGTTGTCCTGCCCCCACTGCCCGGGCACCCCAGCCCATCTGCCCTGCACCCACGGTAGGGGACGCAAGACAGAGCAGGCAGGCGGACAGGGCCCCATGGAGACTGGCCTGGGATTCTTGCGGGCAGGGTGCCCGTGGCTGGGTGGATAGGATGGGGCCACGGGCAGGAGAGGAATGGCATCTGGGACTGGGACAGGCGAGCAGGTAGGGCCAAGGCTGGGATCGCAGGGTAGTGACAGTGTGGGGCTGGGACCGGACTGACCCGGGTGGGGGGAGCGCAAAGCGTAATCCCATTACCCGCCCCCACATGAGCACAGGTGTGCGTGAGCAGGCCCAGTACAGCAGTTCAGGGTGGCCCCGTGTTACCGGGTTCCTCTGCCCCACGGCCATGCTCTACAGGGGCTGCCTGCGCATGCCTGTGCTGGGGTGAGGGAAGCAAGGGCCAGGTCACAGTCCACTGTGCAGGGAGCCGATCGTGGCTCTGCCCTGGGCCCGGCCCCATGCCGTCACGGTCCTGGCTCTTGCTGCCTGTCCCACTCCTGGATGCTGCTTCCCGCCTGCCTGCAGCTGCATCCCATCTGCCCAGCCAAGTGCACCCTGCCCGTAGGGATCACTTCAGGAGTTTTGGCGAGTTGTAAAGGGGGGGGAGGGTGCAGAGTTGATGACCCAACTCACCAAAACTCCCCAAGATGTCCTCCAGCCCAAATAACTGCGGCCTTCCAGAAGTGGGCAGAGAGGCCGTGGTTCCTTTTTCAGGGCCCGTGGTAGTGCAGAGTTTTTCCCACTCCCATGCCCAGGGGATGGAGGTAGTTTTACCCATATTCCAGCTGGAAGTTCTGGCTGCAGTTGGCTGTGACTGGTGGGCTGCAGTTTGTCAGGCTGCGGCCACTTCTGGGACGCAGTTTGCCGGGCCATGGCATAAAAACCTTGGGAACCCCTGCCCTAGAGAGTAGGGCTAGGATCCACAATGACCTAGAGAGACTGGAGAAGTGGTCTGTAATCAATCAGATGAGATTCAACAAGGATAAGTGCAGAGTCTTGCACTTGGGACTGAGTAACTGGGGAAGGACTGACTAGGTGGCAGTACTGCAGAGAAAGTAGACCATAAGCCGACTATAAGCCATGTGCATGCTCTTGTTGCAAAAAAAATGCCAATCGCATCCTGGGTTGTATTAACAGGAGTATCACTTGCAAATCAAAGGAAGAGATTCTTCTGCTTTATTCAGCGCTGGTGAGGCCTTGTCTGGAGTCCTGTGTCCAGTTTTAGACCTCACACTTCAATAAGGACGTGGACAGATTGGAAAGAGTCCAGAACAAAGCATCAAAAATGATTACTGGCCTTGGAGTCAAGAGTTAAGGGGAAGGGCTCAAAGAACTAGGGTAATTTAGCCTGGTGAAGAGAAGACTGAGAGAGGATTTGATAACAATTTTCAAGCATCTGAAGGATGATTACAGAAATGATGGAAATGGACTTTACTCCTAGTCCTGTCCCCTATAGCTACAGAGAAATGTCCTCAAGCTTCAGCAGGGAAAATTTAGTTTGTAATTAATTTAGGAGGAATCTTTTGACTAGGAAGGTAGCCAAAAATCAGAACAAGCTGCCCACAGGATTTGTGGAATCTCCATCCTTGGAAATTTTCAAGAGCAATTTGGACAAACACTTGGCTGGGATAGTTTAGTTGGGGAAGATCCTGCCTTGAGCAGGAGACTGGATTAGATGGCTTCATGCCACCCCTTCCAGCCCTACTTTCCTATGATCCTATGGTGCAATATTAAATCAAATACCTTATACAAGTGCAAGAATATTAAAAACCTGTTACCTTTACCAACCAGGCGAGCGATTTCATAAAAAAGAAAGTTAGGTTGATGGATCTATTTTTCATAAATCCATGTTGATTTTGCTTCTTCTGTTTTTATTAAATGCTTACAAAATCAGCAATTATTGTTCCTGAGATTTATATCATGCAGGCAAGCTTGCAATTCTCTCTGTTGTCCATTTACCTTTTGAAAATATTGTACAACATTCATTTTTTTTCCCCTCCTAGTCCTCTGGAACTCGCTCACTCTTCTAATATTTTTTAACACATGCTCACTCTCTCTCTCACTCCCACCCCCTTAATGGTGCAGCGAGCTCCTCAGCCCACTCTTTGAGAACTCTTTGATGCAAGCTCACCAGAGCAAGTGATTTCATAGGAGCTCTTAACTTCTGCTCAACTCTGCCAGTCATAAGTTTTTCTTTGTGCCTTTGTTTAACTCAGTGACTAGGAAAAATGAGGGATCTTCATTACTGGCATCTAACACACATGGAAGATTAGACAACTTCTCTATAACAGGTTCTTTAACAAAACCTCAGCTGGGAATTTTTGGCTTTTGGAGTATCTAGTAAAGTATCCTTAAACAACTTCCAGTGACCATTCGTATTTTTCTGTTTAAGTTCTTTTTCCCCACCCCAACTGATTTGATTCCTATTTGCTTTCAACTTTTGAGCCTTGTCCTTTTACAAGTACGTACCAGAAATACATTAGTAGCTCGGGGTTGATTACTTGTGTTACATGCAAATAGAATAAAGTCATGATCACTTGTAGTTAGGCTGTTTTAAGTTTGTACTCAACTCCTCCCTCCTTCAAAAAGTCTTATACAGATTTTATTCAACCTGGATACCACATTTTGTGCTCAGAACTGTCCTCTATATTTAGAACATCTCAGGACATTTTAAACCTGGCAGCATGAGATCTCCAAGATGTCACCCACAGCATGACCAAAGGCAATGCTGACACAGGTACAGTCATGGTAGTGCAACAGAAATTAAAAAAAAGCACGCAGATGACACAAATTCCTAATCTGGGGTAGAAAACTACCCCAGAAAGAATTAGGGGTAAAACTGCTGGTTGACGATACCAGGTACCACTTTCGATTTTGTTTGTGCTGGAGTAATCAATATAAACCGTAAGGGGGTACATACTTTGTCTCTGCCCCTCCAATGCCATTTCTTGCACACCTTGCTACCTTTTATAGATGGGTATGTAAAAACTTACTCTCCTTGTTCTCAAAGGATCTGTTAGTTGGGTCTGACAGAGACTGGGGCCAAGTAGCACATCTGCTTGTTTGTTCGTTGAACAACTGACCAGTGATGCATGCATGACAATCCCGAGTTCACAGGGACTCAAACGGGTGCTCCCGCTGACAGAGTCCCAAATGCCTTTCCTTTCCAACTACTGGGTCATTCTTAAATACCGGCAGATTATATCCAGTGTTTTTAAACTCTGCAACCACTACAAGTTTTCCCATCAGGTTTCAGTCAAATTGTATTGTTTATTTAGAAGCATAATCTCCTCTTGTATTATCAAGGCTCTTCGTATTAGCATATTTTTAATTAGAGACTTCCCCCCCATCATATCCTTTAGTGTCTTTAATTTGGTTGCAAGCATCTTCATTCTCTGTAAATTGGTTCCTTTTTAGTATTTGTTTAACAGCCTCCAGACTAGCCTAGCCAACCTGTCCTCAAAGGCTGGTTCCCCCTATAAGAGGCTGCTCAGACAGCGCAACCCCCTACCCACGAGGTGGATCCATGCTGCACTACAGCCAACTCCTCCACATTACAACACTTATCCATAGTCAACAGCTTATTTCAAGACTTTGTTATCTTGCATCTCCTTTGTTTGTGGAACCAGATTGACCTCAGTGATCACTTAGCCCTATTCTCCATCGACATCTTTCCCTGAAGTCATCAACACATTGTAAAGGTAACCTGGAAAGTAGTGCTGATCTTTAACATCAATGGATTTTTACCAATCAGCTTCAAACATCAGTCTTATCATGCTTGCCCACCCTTCACTCCTTTCATTCTTAGCATAGTTTCTGCAGAGATATACCATCTTCTTTGATAGCTGGTTGTCTCTTTGCGGGCTCATCAGCCCACCCCACCTGTACACACCTCTGATCTATAAGACCTGCTTGCTCTTCAGAGATCTTCAGTTGTTCTGCAGTTTCCATTCGGAGGACCTGGTAGTGATTGAAACATCTAACTGGTTGCATCTACACGTGCTATTACGCTGATAAAATAAACCCCAGTGCAGTTTGCACTAGAGTTAACTGCTCCTAGGCACAGTGTCTATACATGGGCCTGGGACTGCAGCAATTAAGAGCTGGGGCGGAGCAGCCCCAGGCAGGCAAGAGGTATGGGGATGGATGGGGTCAGCTCCAGGCTCTTGGCAGTAGCATTGGGCAGCAAAGGGGCTGGGTGGGCTAACCAGGTGCAATTTGCTCCTGGCAGTAACCATCCACACAAGCATTTGACTGCAGTTAGTTACTCCACTGTATGATAGTATTGTCAGTACAGTCCTTGATAGTATGAACTTATGGTAGAGTTAATTAATTTACTGCATCCTAATACCAGTACGTGGTATTTACTGAGAATCTAATTAGTCAACTCCGCAGTAAAGCACGTGTAGATGCACCCACTGTGTGGAATACCTCCTGGTCTTCTCTCTGCTTGCTCATCTTCACCTGTCTCCGGCCTATACTTCTTCCTTCTGATGATAACAAACTACAGATGTCTTCTCTGATTTCCTTGGTGGCTGGAGTAGTAGCATTCCTTGAATCTGGAGTAGTGTTCCTTTCCAAATCTAGTTGTCCAAGGTCTCTTCAACTGCTTCAGTACTCTGCAATATCTGTACTTCCAGCACAGTGCCAAACTGCACTTCCTACAATGAAGGTCGGGGTGTTACATCTTGTGTTGTGTCAGGATTGACTGTGTAGCTTAGGGTTTAATGTAAATAAATGTAATTGGTTCTGCATCATCTGCCAGCCCTGGCCCTGCCTCTCCCAGCAAGGTACTGCGCGGGCTCTGCCAGGGAAGGCATTGGCTCCTCCCGGCCTCACTGTTCTGTTGCCGTGATGGTCCCAGCTGGCCCATACCCGCTGGCCACCAGTGCACCTGTGCGTGGCCCCAGCCACCCAAGGATTAACAGTGAGAAGGCAGCGGGGCTCTGGCCCGCATAGGAGCAGCTCGGGATGGTATCCACACCCCGTGGGCAAGCACATGACCTTGTACTCCTAGCCTTGGGCCCTGTGTTTCTGCCACTCTAGGCCCTGCACTCGCGCCCCCCACCAACCCCTTCTCACCACTGCCACCGCTCCTCCCTGCCCACTCCAGCAGCACGTGCCGGAGCGGACCCTGGGCTCCTACCACTCCACCCTGGGCCTTGCTGGCTGCCACTCACCGCTTCACTCAAAGCCGCTGTCACGACTGCTTCTCCCCTCTCCCCTCCATGCTAAGCTTTATAACGAAACGCGCTGAGTGCCAAATGAAACCAGGTAGGTACTTTAAATGCGTACTACAGTGAAACGTTAAGTGGGGGTTGCTTGAATTGGTCATTTTTTCTTTGGAGACAACTGTAAAATTCAGCTGCTCTAACAGGCGCAACACCGCTTGGGACAGTGCCACTTCAGAGTCAGCACTGTATCTCTGGGTGCATCAAAGCCACAGAAATATGAAGGTGCTGTATACAGACCAACAAGAAAACTGGTAGCAACACAACAAGCATTCAAAGTATTATTTTGATGTTTGCTCCCAGTGCTTGAGACACCGCATAAATACATTTATTATCTTTCCTTGTTTTCACTAAGTTTAGAGTACTCTGTTTTTTGTACATATTTGTGCGGCACTTAGCACAATAGATTCCTGAATCCCCAGTTATGGTTGTGGGCTCTCCAATTTAGATATTTCATAATAATTCCAAAGTACATATTAAAAAACCAGGATAAAGACAAATCCTAGATAAATGTTTCTGTTAGGTGGAAAGTTATTTTAGTGGAAGACATGGCATCTTTCTGGTGTCATTTCAGAAATAAAAGCTATAAATATTCCTAATTGATAGTTTTATAAATAACTTAGTCCAGCTTCCCATTTTTAAGTATTTTTTTAAGCATGTATGCTGTCTAACTTGCTTGGCCTCTTGCTAAAATCCTGCAGACTCTAGTTGCAGTTGCTGGTAGTGGACCGGCTAACTCTGCTTTCTGAACTGTTTAATTTACAATGTAAGCAGGCAATTACTTTTACAACCCAAAGTTAGGTCCAAGCCCACTGGGCTGATGAAGGCCATGTTGAAAAGTTGCTGACTCTCAGCATAGTAATGCAGAGGCCATGCATCTATAAGCAACAGCTCAAGTTAGCACAACTGCACTACAATTCAATCAGAGTGTCGTCCAGATGTTACTTTGAAGCACCTCAGTTACATGGGTATCCTAAGATCATCTTCAATTTCTGCACTTGTTCCTTGCATTTGGGGCACGTCCCAGGGCCCACTCTACGGGGACACTCTAGGATTCTCTCCCAGAAAAAACATGTCCGTCTTCCAGGCGAACCATTTGGAAGCATAAAAGGACTGAATTTGTTGTTGTTGTTGCAAAAAATCTAATTGGTTTAATAAAAGATATCACCTCTAGCATCATCCCAAATGCTTTTTCCTGTACCAATACGGCTACAACCTGGATATTGGCATACAGATAATTTAGGGCAGTGGTTCTCAATGTTTTTTTGTACCAGGACCCATTTGTAAACATCGATGGCCAGTCCCAACCCAGGGCACCTCACTCCCAACCGGCTGCCCCAGCGTACGGGGCAGGAGGGGTGTGCGTGGAGAATGTGGGGCCCCAAGCTGCCCCTTGCAGGCTGGAGCTCTGCCAGCCTGCAAGGGAGAAGCCACAGTTTCCCACGTTTTTCTCCTTTACAGAAAAATCCATTTTTAAAAGTTTATTGATCCATTTTTAAAGTCTGTTTGTGACCCTCCATATATTTTTGCAACCCATGAACTGAAAAACACTGATTTTGGGCATGCAAAAAAAATACTGAGAAGCAAGGAAGGAAGGGGCTTTGCTATACATCAGGTGCTCTGCAGCAACTGCTCACACACCCCCTTTAACTAGGCAGTACATGCCAGCTGATCTGTAGTAATTTACCTGGCTTTCACTTACCACTAAGTAAAGAGTGTGCAAAGGTAGCTACCACAGACCAGCTGACAAGTGGCAAAACCCTGCCTCTCCTTTCCTTGCCGCCACTTGTGCCTGTGCCCCTACTCTGCAAAGCTTGCAAGCAGGGTCCTAAGCCGAGCCCTCCATCCAGGTAAGGTAGCCCTCCGCATGCAGCCTGGAGCTTATTATGTGTGAACAATGGAGTGGGGAAGGGTTAAAACTCAAGTAAGATCCCAATCTAACTATACAGCATTGACATCTGCACAGCATGGTCAGCCATCCATGAAGCACTGGCTTTAATTTGCAGCAAAGTAGATTTATATGGGGGCGGGAGGGCAATTCTTCCTTACTATTAGACAAGGAAGCAATGGGAGAGAGTGCCCAGGGATGCTGTGAAATCTCCTTCACTGGAGGTGCTCAAGAGGAGGCTGAATAAGTATTGGACAGGGATGATTTAAGTGTGCCAGTACTGCTTTCATGCAGGGGGCTGGACCAGATGACCCTTGAGGGCACCCATGCTAGGAAGTCTGGTGGTCACACCAAACGACAAAGCTAAATTATTTAACACCTTCTTTGCCTAAATTCTTCTGAGCAGGGACCAGGTCATCCCCCCCTCCCCCCACCAATCACAATCCCTGATGGTCCCTGGGGAGGCACAGCCAGGCCCCGGGTCAGAGCAGACCTAGTCAGGGACCTCCTGGTGGGACTGGACGCATCCAAATCAGCAGGTCCTGACAATCTCCACCCCAGAGTGCTGAGAGAGTTAGCAGAGGTCATTGGGGGGCCCCTGGCACAGTTTTACAAGCACTCATGGTGCTCTGGCAAGGTGCCAGTGGACTGGAAGAGGGCCAATGTGGTCCCCATTTTCAAAAAAGGGAGGAGGGAGGACTCAGGAAACTATAGGCCTGTTAGTCTTACCTCAGTCCTGGGAAAGCTCTTTAAGAATATTATCCAGGAGCAAATCTGCAAGGGACCAGCAGGGGAGTGTATGCTTAGGGGCAACCAACACGGGTTCATTAGCAGCAGGTCCTGTCAGACCAACCTGGTAGCCTCCTATGATCGGGTCACTAAATCATTGGACGCAGGCAACACGGTGGACGTAGTCTTTCTGAACTTTAGAAAAGCCTTCGACGGCGTCTCTCACCCCATTCTCATTAAAAAATTAGGAGACTGTGGTGTCAGTCCCTACACAGTCAGATGTGTCACCAACTGGCTGGAGGGCCGCACCCAGAGAGTGGTGGTGGATGGGTCTTTTTCGACTTGGAAGGATAAAGGCAGTGCGGTCCCCCAGGGCTCGGTCCTCGGGCCTGCGCTATTGAACATCTTCATCAGCAACTTGGACAATGGGCTAAAAAGCACCTTGTTCAAATTTGCAGATGACACTAAGATGTGGGGGGAGGTGGGCACGCTAGAGGGGACGGACAAGCTGCAATCGGACCTAGACAGGTTACAGAGGTGGGCATATGAAAATAGGATGGGTTTCAACACTGACAAGTGCAAGGTGCTGCACCTGGGGAGGAAGAACCAGCAGCAGACCTACAGGCTGGGGAACTCCCCTCTCGCCAGCACAGAGGCAAGCACTACCGGGAGTAACAAGGAACAATGGCCATAAGCTGACAGAGAGCAGATTCAGACTAGACATCAGGAGGCGCTACTTCACAGTCAGGGCGGCTAGGATCTGGAACCATCTTCCAAGAGAAGTGGTGCTGGCCCCTATCCTGGGGGTCTTTAAGAGGAGGCTGGATGTGCACCTTGCTGGGGTCATCTGACCCCAGTACTCTTTCCTGTCAGGGCAGGGGGTCGGACTTGATGATCTGCTCAGGTCCCTTCCGACCCGACCAACTATGAGGTCCCTTCCTGTGAGAATGAGTTTTGTTGAAGTGATGCACAGCTGAAGATGGCTAACCCAGGCCAACTATGGCAATGAATATAAGACTTAAATCAGCATTTAAGAGAGTCTGGAAGTGAAAAATAACAAGTCTGTTTATCTTATCTAATCTCTGAAACATGAGCATCACTAGTCAAAAAGCATCAGTGGTTTCTCTTTCTTTTTTTTGAATGACATTTTTCAAAAAATTCTCTCCAGCTTGCGTCCATTTAGCTGTGTGGCTTTACAGACGGACAGGGAATTCGCTACAGGAAATGGCGAATTCAGCGTTATTGAAGGTTTCGCCAAGAAGAGACTCCCTTTGGCACTAAACTTGTGTCAGTTCCTAATACTACAGAGATTAACTCCACTTACTGCTATCAGCTGACCAAACCGAGCCCAAGGACAGTACTTCAGTAACCATTAACTTCTGAGCGATGTATTTTGCCAGCGACAAAGTAATTAGTAATCAGCCATCTCTGTGTGTGCAAGACTGCGGAAGGGTTTTTCTGAAGCATGTATTTTTCAGCTTTGAAATCACAACTGTGCAAGCGAGCTGAAGACGTTATACAACTGCTTGATAGGAAGCCAAGCACATACAGAAACTATGATCACATGTATCTATCTCCCAAAAGCCGGTTCTTTGCTAGCTTTTTTAACCAAGGCTCGTATTGATGAAAAAAAATTCAGGGACACTATCTACAGCCTAAAAACAGGCAAGAGGGGTTTTAGTGGGAGCTATTTCTGCTTATCCATCCTTCTCTAAAAACACACCTAACACAATTTGTCTGCCTACGTCCTTAGACCAACACAGCTACAACCTACACCCCCCAACACAACTCATACTTGTTAAAAATAGGCTCAGCAATGCTGGTTTAAGGAAATGCCACATCCTTCTGAGCTTAGTTCTCAAGAATTTTATCCTGAGGTATCCCAAGGACTCGGATCTTCATGTAAATGCTGTGCAGCCAAAATTTAACCTGTGGCTTTTCTCTACAGAGAAAGCTAACTCATGGGTCTTAAAAAGCAGCTCAGTGTCCTGCCCCCCAATTCTCTGGCTTTGGCTCTTCTCAGCCCGTATGCCGTCTATTAAAAGTTTAGGGGGCTGCAGCTAGAGAACAACATAAAGGGAACTCAGGGCACCATAAAAAAAAAAAAAAAAAAAAAAAAAAAAAAAAAAAATGCAGCGTGCAACTGCCTTCAGCCTGGATAAATATATATTACACACATACAAAACACCACCAATCACCTGGAGCCCAGTCAATGTCAGCGAACGATTTAATGTCATCCTGGGTATTAGAGAGGAACCAGAGTCCACCCACCAATGTTTGTGGTATTTGAATCACACTCACCACTTTATGGTTTCTCTCCCCTGTTGCCATGTGAAAAGGCTTGCGTAAAAAAAAAAAAAAAAAAAGGGAAAATAATTATCAATTTAGAAAAAAAAGAGTCCAACTGATTCCCTATAGCTAGACTGTTATCAAGTACAGGAGCCAGAAACTGGCAGGAACTTTCTTCCCTCTAATCTTTCAATTTGCTATTTTCTAACATTAGCAGATTCAATTCTCAGGAAGAACGAGGTATTTCTAAGTTGATCTGGACTCCTGAATGGAGCAGTATTGCCTGCCAAGATAACCTGACAGGCCACCTGCTTCTGTAAAAGGTGGGAGTTCATATGCATAACCCTCCATCCAGGACAGATCACAACTCTATGGAAAGAAAAAACAAAGCACCTGCAATCTGCGCTTTATTAAAAGTGTGCGCAGCCTGGAGACAAACAATTAATTACTGCCGCAACTCCAGGTTTACTAAGCCTTGTTAACATCCTCCCTCCTTTATGAAATTCACCCCAAGGAGACGACCGCTGGAAATTTATATCAAGAAGCAACCACAGAAGCAAGGCTATCACTGTAAAATGTAATCACACCACACTAGGACAGCAGTACTCTGCTGTTTTGAGACTCAAGGGCCCCCTCGTTAGACTCAAGGCTCCCACAGAAAATGTCAGCTCTTACTTTTCCATAGTCGAGAAATAAGTGGAAACTAAGAGCAATTCTGCTTTTGCAAACAACTCCAAAAAGCCTGCAACAGGTCAAAATGGTTTTGACAGTGCGAGGTCCTATCTGAAACCTGTAGGTTTCCCCTTGTGCACGACGCGTTAGGGTTTAATGATGCTCATACTGCGCATTGCTGGTAAAGGGGTCTCACTGCACAGCAGTTGGGAATCGCGGCACTAGAACGAGACAGTGGGTCTGACTGGAAAAAAAAGCCCCGGAGTGCCCCAACCCCACCACCAGCCTACAACGTGCAGGTCTCCGAACTGTTTCATGAGCCCGACACCCAGAATACAGTGGTTCTTGCAGCCCCCCAGTGCCTGGTGTGGCGCGGCCTGCTGCATCGGTGACCCCCGAGGGACCTCGCCTCAGCACACTTAGTTCACGTGACACCCTCATCTCAGCCCCTTTGCAGACTCCTGCATGGCCCTGAGGGCTGAGGCCCTGCACGCTCAGTACATGTAACACCCCAGCCTGATGCTATTAGGCAGGCAGCTCCATAACCCGGTGCCCTGCCTGCCACTGGCCCCAGAGCACCCCCGCCCCACCATGCTATTGCCACTGGACACTGGCGCCACTGGGAGAAGCGCTCCTTTATAGCTCACATCGCTCGCTGCCGTCCCCCATGAGCTGAGCTCCGGCACATTCACTGCACGTATGCACGCAACCCCCCACACCATCCTTCACTCTGCATGTACTGAGACCTGACACTCGGTGCATGTAACACCCTCACTCGACTGTAACCACCAGTGCAGTCAGGGCAGGCACCTCATTCACAGCCCAACTCCGTGGGGGCTGAGTCCATGTGCGCTCCAGCCACAGGACACCTTCCCGTTCTCCCTGCACCTGCACAAAACCGGGGACCCGCCACAAGCACGGCCTGTGCACAGCTACCGACTCACAGAATCACAGGCCCTCCACATGCACATGCGTGCACGCACACACATGCACAGTATCATGGACCTCTCAGCAAACGCACACACACAATTATGGACCCTGCACACATACCTATGTGTGCACACACAGCATCATGGACCCTTCACACAAACACACAAACTCAAGGATTCTCCATATGCACTCACATGTGCACACCATCAGGAACTTTCACACACACGCAGACAAATGGGTGCACACACAATCAAGGCCCCATACACCCCCCCACACACACACACAAATGCAAAATAACGGGCCTTCCACACATACCCACATATGTGCACAGAGAATCATGGACACACATAAACACACACACACACACACTCACGGACCCTCCACACACACGTGCATGCACACACAAAATCAAGGAGCCTCCACAAATACCCAAGTGTGCACACACAATCATGGACCCTCCGCAGGCCCCGATGTGTGCGCACATGTAGACACACACACGTACACACACAATCATGGACCCTACACACCCACCCACACATGTCCACACACAGTCAGGGACCTCACACACACATGTGAACACACACGCAAAAATCACACCCTCCATCCCCCAGTCAGGCCCCCCGGGAAGCTGTTGGGGGGGGGGGCGGCCCCGCTGAGGCCGGACACACTCAGGACACCTCCCCTGCCCCTCTCCCCGCACGACGTGTCCCGAGCCCACGTGGGGGGGGCCCCGCCGCGCCTCATCCCCCACCGCGGGCTGGACCCGGCCGCGCTCGTCGCCCCGCGCGGGGCCGCACCTGGCTCCGGCGCCCGCTGCTCCCCGGCGCCTCCCGCGGGCTCGGGGCAGCGGCGGCGGCGGCGGCGGCCCGGCCCGGGCACGCACCGCGCGTGCGCCACCGCCTCGGCCGCCGGGCCTGGCCCCGGCCTCGGCCCCGCCTCCTCGTCCGCCGCCGCCGCCGCAGCAGCCGCCGCCGCCGCCCGGCCGCGCCGCCACCCCCGCCGCGCCCGGCTGCCGGGGCCCGCCGCCGCCGCCGCCATCTTCTCGCCCGCCGCGGGGCCCCGCCCCCTCATGCATATCTACCCCCGCCCCTTCTTCCTTATTCATGAGGTGGCACCGCCCCCTCTATTCATATTCACGAACCGCTCGGCCAATAGGGCGGGGCGGATCGCCTTTGGCCACGCCTCCTTATTTATAAGCTGCTGCCCCGCCCTTCCCTCAGCCGCAGGCGCCCTGAGGGGCGAGAGGGCGGTTTTGTTTTCTGCTGTCCTCTGCCCGTCGCCGGTGTGGGAGCCTTGAGGCGGGAAACAGCCCCTGGGCATGACCCATGCTCTGTCCCCAGACCCTCGAAGACCCCCTTCAGGCACCACTCGTATCAAAGAGCTCTGTCGTCCCTGATGGACGCCGTCGTGCCAGTCCCACGTGCTCCAAAGCCTGCTTTTCACCAGGCCTTCCCTCTCCCAGGAACCAAAAAAAAAAAAAAAAACATCTTCCAAATAACAAAGCTTTCCTTTTTTGTGTTAAGGGTACGGTGCCTCTCTTTTGGGGATTCTGGCTTCATTTCAAGCCCTTTGCCCACTAGGAGCCAATACCAGGCCGACCGGAAAGATCCAGGCGCCGACTGGAAAGATCTGGGCCAGAAGCCGTTCTGCTGATGTGGACGTTCGGCTCAAAACGAATGACGAGTATCGCAAAAGACCTCTGGGCGCTGGGGGGCAAACGTTTCGTTGAGGGGAACGCGATGTGTCGAGAAGTTGCTGAACAAGTGGATGGTGCGGGAGAAGTGTGCGTGAACCCCGCGCTGGGCTATGTGTGCGCCACGTGTGAGCGCCGGCTGGGCGGGGAAGAGCACGCAGCTAATGCTTGAGCATTTGGGCTTTGAAAGTAAACAGCTTCAGCCTCAGCAGTTGGGAGTGGGTGTGTGCACTAGGCACGGGCTGCCGACGGAGAGAGGACGCGTGCGTCTGCCTGCCTGCCAGGCCTGTGCAGCAATCGTGGCGCTGCCTGGATCTTGCTGGTTTGGAGGCTGTGTAGCAAGAACCTTTCCCTGCCGGGCAGGTTTGCAGCAAGGTGGATTTCAACGAGAGACGGCTATTGGAGAGATTTGCATGGTTTTCCTACACGTAAGAAGAACTCAGGCCTCTGTTCCATCTCATTGGACGGATAGAGCCGAGTTGGTTATCGTAGCCTGGAGCTGTCTGGAGTTTCTGACCCACGTGGTCCTAAGCACAAGCAGTGCGCAAAGGGGTGTTGCTCAAACACACAGTGCATGTGCTTGTAGCTCTTGGAAAGAGCATGGGGCAATGGATTGCCTCCCCCTGCAGCCCACTGCTGCAAAGGTTTGGGAGGAAGGTAATGCTTCCTTCTGTCACTGCTCCAACGGGGGATGGAGACAAGTAGGTATGATGTGAAGAGTCAGCTTTGAGCAGCTGCTGCTTCCTGTTGGGGTTAGCCAACAGTCCCCTTGCAACTGGGACGCACTGCAAGTTGCAGTCTGATGTTTCTGCCTCCTATGCTCTGCAAAAGGACCTGGGGTGGATGGGTGAAGAGAAGGGGGTTTGTACGACAACTGATATCCTGGTTTCCTCTTCTCCCAAGGAACTGTAGGAAACAACTTTTCCTGGTACTGTAGGACTGTACTCAGGTCTGCCCTGACCAATTTATTACTGCTTCTTTAATCCCAGTCTATGGGGGGCTTTGTGGCACATGGCTGTCTCAGCTGTGTGGTCAGAGCAGCTGGATCTGTGCAATTAGCTGTGGGAACCTTCTGTTGCAGAGGACTTGAAGGGAGTGGTTTGGGATGAAAGAAAGTCCAGACCCAAGTACCTTTCCGCAAGGGGGTGATGTTGCTGCTCCCACAAGCAAGCACCACAGGCATCGAGGTCATTTGACATCAATTTCCCTGGGCCAGATGTCCGATTCCAGACTCCTGAAGCAAGTTTTGTTCTCCCAGCTCTGTCAAGGTGTACGCTCAAGAGGAGGGCAGAGTAGTCCTCAAGGCCAACTTGAAAATATGCAACATTGACATCAACAAATTGGAGACTATCACCCAGGACCACCCCAAATGGAGGAAGAGTCTGCTGCAAGAATCTCAGTAGTTTGAAACTTTATGACAACAGGAGACAGAAAAATGGGAGCAGCAGATACAGCATGTCGTCGACCAAACCGAGAACCCAGAGCCACCCACCTGTGCAGAAATGTGCCCAAGCTGCAGCAGAGTCTGTTGATCCCAGATAGGCCTCATCAGCCATTTTCAAACCCAAAAATAAAATAATCATGGAAGACAATTATCTTCAAGTGTGAGGGAGTGCTGATGCTGATTTTGAAGGCCAGGCTTTTGAAGACATTTAGACACCTGAAGATGCAGATAGGCCTCGGGGATTTTCCAAAGCAGTGAGGCACCTTTCCCAGTCTCCTTCAATACAGAAAGACCCCAGAGCTGTTCCTAGGGAAGGAGGAAGGTTAGTTTTGTGGCTGACACATGGATTTGTGACTTCTGTCCTGGGTCTGCCTTGCTTGTCCACTGTAAGGTGTAGCATGGCTGCCTCACAGCACCTGGTATGAAAAGTGCATTGACTCCAGACAATGCAGAGAGGGAAAGGAGGAGATGGGGAGGTTAAGAAGCAAAAAGAGTGATACAGGAAAGCCATGGAGATGCAATAGTAGGACCAAGAGTCCTCTAGAGCCCAAGCTAATGCTATGGACCAGAAAACCAACCACTTGCTTTCCCCTCTTTTGTGTAGAAACAATACAGCTCGACAAGTTTCAGTATCATGCTTCAACCCTTTGGCCAGCAGGGGCCAGAACTGCTCCATGCAACAGGAGCCCCTGCTCTGCCTTCTGGATCCTGTGCAGGAAGCATCAGTTTCTGGTGACGGATAAGCACAGGATCTGCCTTATCTCCCATTCCTGCTGATTTTAGACTATTGACCCTCATTCCTGTAGGGGCCCTGTATTGTCACTGATGTTGTGGTCCTTTACGCAGATCATTAGTTATCTTATGCACCAAACAACAAGGGCCTCTATATTTCTCCCTCTGGCTAACCTGGTATTTGCTGCTTGTATAAGGAATTGCCTCTGGAGCTTGCCTTACCCCAGCTAGTTGCTCTGTCTCAGCTTTAGGTTTTATTAATGGGCAGTGAAAACTGGGTTGGTGCTCTGATACCCTTTTCTAATATAAGCTTCAGTTAGATTGTAACTCAGAGCCAGGACTGTATCTTCTCCCTGCGTTTTTGCACCACTGAGCATACTGTGTGCTGGAGAGTATACTAAGGGCTAGATTTTAGTCTACCTATTAGACACATAAGTGGACTTAGGCACTTAAGTGTAGGTTTATTCTATCCTGCTTGAGTCCCTAGAAAACAGCTGGCGCAAAAAGGGAGTGAGTCTTCTCACTGCTTTCTGCTGAGTCAGTCTTAAAGGTAAGCTGACAGCATGTTGCAGAAGTAGATGCATTAATGTTTTTCCGGGGGTGAAGGGTGGAATAGAATTGCACATAGGTATCTGCATCTACTTAGACAGCCATTGAGATCTGGCCCCTGCAGTGTAACAGATATTCAATTGCTATGAAAGGGTAGTCCGTAAAAACATAGGGTGAAGTTGCGCTTAGACCACACTCACGGCACTTAAAACGCGAGGTTCCTCATGTTAAAGCTTGTTGACTCGTGCTAAGTGCCCTTTGAGCCTCTCAAAATTAAGCCACTTCAGGCAAGGGTTAGAGCAGAGGTGTCCTGGCTCCTGGCCACATCTCTTGCTCACCAGCCCTCTGCCAGCAAGTCTGAGCTGTGCAGGTAAGAAATCATCTTAACCCTTAACGTGCATAATCACAGCACGTTCTAACTTCACCAGTGCTCAACTTTGCACAGATTTAATACAGGCTAAGTGTAATGTGTAACTTTAGAGTGATTGGTATACTGCAGGGATAAAAGCTGCAAGAAAGACATGTAGTGTGGTGGCTGGCATTCGGGCACCTGGTGTTGACAGGGAAGACTAGAAGGGTACGCTTTGCGAGGAGGAAAGAGGAGACAAAGCGGTACTGCCTCACATTGTCACAAGGACTCTGCCGCCATGGAGGTCAGTCTCACATAGATGTCAGCAGGTACATAAACCTCCAGGAAGAGGATTCAAGGGAGAACTGTTTGCAAAAACTCCAGCGGGGCTCAGAGAGGCAGGTCTGTCATTGCTTGTTTATTGAGAGACGTAGCAGAATGGTCCCTGACAGTTGGAAATTGTGTTGTGAGAGCTGGACCAAGATAAGAGAGAAAACCTGGCCACTTCTGGGCCTACTTGCTAGTCTAGTCTAAATAATCAGCCCAGGCTTCCCCGTGTATCTGAGTCTGCCTGTGCCATGGTCTCCCCTCTTCCTAGAGAGTAGGGGACAAGGAATACAGCAGAGTTAGCTACAAGACCTTGGGGACACAGCAAAGGTGTAACAAGCCTGGGCCCAGCTGAGGAAGAGCCAGCCTAAGGCCCCAGCTGGGAGAAATCAGGAATTAGGTAGGCTGAGTCATTCCCCAGAGCTACAGAAACATGGTCCTTCCAAAACAGGCCTTTATCAACCCAGAGCAGACAGCAGCAAACTTCTTGGGCAGTGGACTGTTGTGTTCCTGGCTGCTTGGACTGCCTTGCCTGGTCCTGATGGTCCCTTCTGATCTTGACTCTGCAGCTCTGACCTTGGCTTTGCACTCATGACTTGGCTTTCTCCTGGACTCTGCTTGCCTCTTGATACTTTAATCCCTGACCTCAGTTTCTGGATTCTGCCCTCTTCACACAGGTGACCTACCCTACCTATGCCCCGGTCCCTTGCGAACAAGGGGTCCTAGGAATGTCTCCTATACTCACCAGGAACTGATTGTAATCACCATGGAAGCTTCTTTGTACGTCAGATGGTTTGATTAGCCTTATTGCCTGTTCAGACACCTTTATCTTGACAAATTGCAAGATTCATTTTAATTAGACATCCCTGTTGTGTATTCTCTCCCCCTCTGGGGCTGGATTATATCCCACCTCTTAAGTTCATAAGTGGACTTGGGTGCCCAGGTATTATTTTACTCTGTGTTGCTTGAGTCCCTGAAGCATGCTTAATACAAAAGGAGCTTGCTTCCTTCTCCTTATTGCCTTTGTGACTCCTTCGTAAGGGAAGGGTGGTGGTAAGTTTAACAATTAGATGCATTCACAGATTTTTCAGGTCTTGGACAGGCGGATTAGAATTGCACCTAGGTACCTAAATCCATTTAGGTGCCTGATAGATGGAACAGAACCTGGCCTTGGTGTCTGAGCACTGTGTAAAGTTAAATGAAGTATTTCTCCCAGAGCTAGTCTCATCTTAGTGAACAGCCTCTCTATGAAAATTCCCACCATTTAATTGCCACATTCAAGAACCTACAAATTTCTTTACTTTGGTATAAAGAATAATAGACACATACAAAACATATCTATGAAGTGGTGAGCTCTTGTGTATGGGTAAGCCTCATTTTCCTTGTGATTGCTCTTAAATGTGAGTGGGGATTTCCAGTTCAGCCTGGATGACACAAGAAGATGAGACAGGCAAAAAATTGTCCTGAGACATTGTAATGGAATTAAGTGGTAAATATATCATTTGGCTGAACTGGATCCCAAAACTTGCTTTAAAAAATATGGCTGCTTTCTTCAAAAGCTTATGTTCTACTGGCGCAAACTCTGTCACCGTCACACACAGCTATTTTAGCCCAAAGCATTACGCACTTTCTCACAGAGCTTTTAAACAGCAGTTGACCCAACAGATAGGTGCTTTTCTCCTGTTTAAGAATAGCAAGCTACTTGTGATCTTTGCCATGAAAAAAGTACTTAAAGATGAAAAATGCAATGTAATAATTAAGAGGAATGCTGATTTTTTTTCCCTCTTCCCCTTGAGAAATCAATATTTTTAAGGGGAGCCAGCAGCAGAGTTTGCCAAAAAGATACCTTCAGATAAGCAACCCAGGACAATGGCCTGTGGGATTTCTAAAATAATATTAATAAAGAAACAGTGAAAAGTATAATAAGAGAGATCTTGCAATGACACCAAACATTGACAAGTGCCTTAACGCACTCAAAGCATGCTGGGAATCATCAGCCATGAGCTGGAATGAAAATGTCTTCTCCATTTAAGTGGAATGAGAAGGGAAGAATCTGAGCTCTTCAGCTCAGCCCATCCTGTCTTTCCTGAAGGTAAAAAAGGGGATTGTTTGATAGCTCTATAGCTTTGTAGTGCCTGCCAGTAGCTAAAGCTTCTAATCTTTGGTGCTGAGACTGTTAAGTAGTATTTATGATGTTTCTGTAAGAATGAGCCCAATCACAGATCTGTATCTTACCAGCCAGAAGAAGCCAGAATAGCCTGGCAAAGTCTATCCTTCTGCTGCAAAGAGACTCAGTGGGGAATATCATGTGTATCCCTATCAATTGATTTTGCAGAGGCCTCCCAGAAGGTGGACTGGTTGGGGAGGTGTGAATAGGCCAGAAGGTTATGGGAGGGAAGGCATTGGAGACAAAGTCCAACAGAACAAGGGGGAAGAAGTAGCTATGGAGCAACATAGATACCAGCAAAGCTTCCACTATTTCATGCCAGCTTTGATCACCACAGGTTTTCCTCTTCAGTGTTCATGTCTTCAGCGTTCATGGCACTCACCATGGCTGTCATGATGATCTCTATGGCTCAACTCAATTTGTTTTCCATGTACTCCGTCTTTTCATCTACAATAACATTTTTTTCTTGGCTTCCACAGCTTCTAATGTTGCCATGGTGACTTTGTATTTTTAGGAACAAACGTAGAAAGGCCTACTAAATCAACATATGTCTTGAATTCCCAATCATAAAGAACTTAAAGCCATCAGTTATTGCATCATACTTAAAACTTCATTAGATGATGACACTGGGCATGTTGTCATTGGCCTGTGGTCTTGCCATGTTAATGTTTGGGTTCTGGGAAAAGTAAGAAGAGTTGTTGAGTTTCTACATCCAGGTTGTTGAATTTTAGAAAATGTTCACCCCTTAGTTTTACACTTTCCAACATGTTTCTGAGTCTCAGAGTCTGGGTAGAAAGGATCTTGCATGTTCTTGTTGCAGAAATACAAATGGCATAGAGGATTTAAATGCATCCAGAGCTGTTACTTTATCTATGGACAAGTGCAGCATCTTCCGGACCAACGGCAAGCTGATAGTAACTCATGTCCTACCACAGCCAGATGGCCAGGACGTGTCTACAGGGATGACAGACATCAGAAGAAATAAGACAAAGCTAGATCTTATGTGGTAGCATAGGTCCTGTTTGTTTCTTTCCTGGTTCTCTTCTTCCTTTTGCGGTGTTAGAATAAACTCCCTCCCTATCATATTTTGACTTGGATAGCAAGTGCCCTGTAACTAAGATTCAGCATAATGGAATTGCTGATGTTAGAAACATACTTTTGAACATCCTAGGTATTTTGATTATGGATACCAGCTTCTGGTTAATGTGCTTTGTTAACTATGTACAATATACTTCACCATTGCAATGCACCCACCTCTGGGGTGGAAGATGTCAGCCCACTGCAGCATATGGGATACCCAGGAAGGGAAATTTTGGCCAAAACTTCCTTGATAAATTTATTTTCCAATGGAAATTGCTCCCATAGTCTTGTCCTCACTTTCCCCCCACCTCTAGCTCTCCTGTTTGCATCCTCTATTATTATTGAGCTGTTGTAGTTTATATTGCTGCATTGATTTTGAAAAATCAATCGTTCAGATTTTCTAACAAATAATATTTGCTAAAAAAAAAAGGAGAATGGTAATCATGACTTTACCCTGCAGATTGGTAAAAGTAGAAGGTATCTTTAGACTTGCCCTTGGATTGTGCTCCATCTCAAAGCCAAAGCATGCACTCAAAGACAGTGCCCAGTAGATGTCTCTGTTACCTAGCACCAGGCCCTACATTAAATATTACTGCAGATGTTAATGTGCTCCTAAAAAAAGCAAAACTCGTTTGTAAAGCAGCAGGTCAGATCTGGATCTCTTGCACCAGTGGGAATTTGGAGTCATTCCATCAGTCTCAGAAAAAAACCTGATCCATAGCATTCTCCATTCCAGAATTACACAGAACATGACTAAGATTAGACTGAAGGTCGGAGTTTTGATGCCTTTCTCCTGCTTTTTCTCTTTTCTTTCATTGCCGGATTCCTCTCCTTTTAAACACAGCTTTGCCCCTAGATCTGAGAGACTACAGCGGTAGGGAGAGCGCATTACTTATAGGAAAAAGATAGCGATTCAATCGGTACAATCCAGCCTGCCTACACATAGGAAGCAAACGTACTTATAGAACATCACTGCTCCAAGATTAGGATCCTTGCATAGCACAGACAGCGTGAGAGGGGGCTCCAGGCAGAGCGAGAGGGGGGTCTGCCTGTAGGGGGGGCCTACAGGCAGAGTGAGAGGGGGCTCCAGTCAATCCCAGTTACCCAAGGAAGTCCATCCCAAAGGACCTGGCAAGCATCAGCATTGGTTGGATCCCAGAGGAAAAAGGCCAGTGTAGAAAGCCTTCACTACTTCTTGCATGTATTCTCAATCCACTGAAGAGTGCTGTCCTTGGCTAAGAGGCACATGGCAGAGTGGTACAGTCACCCACCCTGGCGATCTTCAAAAAGCATCTTGATGTCCTTCTTCCTGGGGTTGTCTGACCCCAGCAGTCTTTTCTGCACACGTGCAGGGGGCTGGGCCCCTAAAAAGTTATGAAAATATGACATGCTTAGTTTGCCGTCTTCCTCACCAGCGTACTGAGGAAGCAGATGCCATGATCTATTTTCCAAAGGAGTTGGGTATGTGAATGAACAAAGATGCCTCAGTCTTGGAGTCGCTGATGTCCCAGACTTAGCACCTTATTACCTTAGGGTAGCAGAGAACAAAGTCCATCAGCCAACTCATAGATTCATAGGTGTTTGGGTTGGAAGGGACCTTGCATTGGGGTCAGACAACTCCGGCCAAGTGCATGTTCAGCCTCCTCTTAAAGACCCTCAAGGTAGGGGAGAGTGCTACCTCCCTTGGAAGCCTGTTCCAAATTTTGGCAACCCTTACCATAAAGAAGTTCATCCTGATGTCCAACCTAAATCTGCTCACTGTCAGTTTGTGGCCATTGTTCCTAGTTACTTCAAGGAGTGCCCTGGTAAACAGAGCGTCCCCTATTCGTTGCTGTCCCCTGATGAATATGTAAGCAGCCACAGGATCACCTCTCAGCCTTCTGTTGCGGAGGCTGAAGAGATCCAGGGCCCTCAATCTCTCCTTGTAGGGCTTTGCCTGCAGGCCCCTAACCATACAAGTGGCCCCCCTTTGAACCTTCTCATGGTTATCCACATTCCCCTTGAAATGCGGCACCCAAAACTGGACAAAGTACTCCAGCTTTAGCCTGACCAATGCCACATAGAGGGGAAGTATCACCTCCTTGGACCTGTTTGCCATGCACCTGCTAATGCATGACAAAATGCAGTTAGCTTTACTGATCACTTTGTCACATTGACAATTCATGTTCATCTTGGTGTCAGCAGTGACTCCCAAGATCCCTTTCCGCTGCTGTGCTGCTGAGGTCATCCCCCAGCCTGTAAGCGTGCTGGTGATTCCTTCTTCCTAGGTGAAGCACCTTGCATTTGTCCTTATTGAACTGCATCCTATTCTGTTCTGCCTGTTTTTCTAACCTGTCCAGATCTGCCTGGATTCATTCCCTACCTTCTGGTGTGTTAACTTTACCCCATCATTTGGTATCATCTGTGAATTTGGACAGAGTGCTTTCCACGTCCTCATCTAAGTCGCTGATGAAGATATTGACCAGCACAGGGCCCAGGACCAAGCCCCACTGCCCACATCTTTCTGGATCGATACCAACCCATCCACCACCACTCTCTGGGTGTGACCCTTAAGCCAATTTGCCACCCACCTGACCTTGTAATCATCTACATCACAGTTGCTCAGTTTATCTATGAGAATATAATGAGAAAGCATATTGAAGGCCTTCTTAAAATCTAAGTAGATGACATTCACCTCGATTCCTGCATCTAAAAATGTTTTGACCTGGTTATAAAAAAAAACCAAGGTTGGTCAGGCAGGATCTACCTGCTATGAATCCATGCTGGTTGCCCTTTAGCATTGCTTTTGCCACTAGACTCCCACAAATGTGATCCTTAATAATTTTTTCAAAGGTTTTTCTGAGGATAGAGGTGAGACTAACCAGTCTATAGCTACCTGGATCCTCCTTCCTCCCCTTCTTGAACACAGGGACCACATTGGCCCTTTTCCAGTCCTCTGGGACCTGACTGGAGCACCATGAGAGCTCAAACGGCTGTGCTAGCAGCTCTGCTATGACACTGTCCGATTCCTTCAGCACCCTTGGATGAAGTTGATCCGGGCCTGGTGACTTAAACAGATCCAGCCCCTCCAAGTGTCCCTTCACTAAGTCTATGCTAACAGTTGGTGTGCTGGGCATCCCTTTATGCCTGTCTATGATCCAATTGAAATCTAGCTCTGTGATTTTATTAGCTAGACCAAAAAAGGAAAATCTCTTAGTCAACTCCACACACCTGGGTCTACTGTTCCCCATAATGTCTGCACTCCAGAGGTATTGACCTCCTGGTGCTCTCTGAGTGAGGATGAATAGCTTATCGTTCAGGACTCCTATGTATACAGAACTGAGCACTTCTCCACCTCCCCTATTCCTCTCGGGACCTTGCGTGTTACATTCCTTTGTTTTTTTTCTTCACCATTGCTTTATACCACGTATAAATAGGTCTGCCCGTGTTTTATTCCAGTTTGTAAAAGCTGGATACAAGTCGGGTGTCTCTGAGTCATGTCTAGGAAGGCAGAATTCATATAAACTAAATTGTCTTGATACTGTACACAAGGAAAAAATCAGGAGGCCAACCCTACCTTAAATTAGTGGGTTTCTTATTTCAACTTGGCTGCACATATCCTTTACTATTAGTTTCTCCTTCTATTTCTCGCTGGTCTCCCATGTACTATGCTTTCTCTTGTGGGAATATTCTTTTTCTCTCTTCTAGTGTCACAGAGGGAGAATACACAAGCAAAGCCACAAGCCCATCAGACATGTCTGTTCCCCCCTGAAAAATAAATCCAGCCTGTCAGGGTGGTGGCTTGGATTTCATATTGCCATCTACCCCAGAACTGCACTTCTGGCTGTTCAGTCAACACATCCAGAGGGCTCAGCTGTTGTAAACTTGAACAAAATACACTCCATACCAGAAGGCCAAAGGGGAATTTTCCTTCCTTTCTAGTGTGATGCAGTTTGGTGTAAAGAGCCACGTAGGTAACAAATATTTGACAGGTTCCCCGGCTAAAAGAATTTTTGGAGCCCACTTCTTGCATCTTCAAGAATGCATTCAGTTGTCCACATCTTTCCATAGATCAGAGACACACTTAGGGACTACCATCCATCCCATGTCAGTCATATCCAATATAAAAACACCTGTTGCAACAACAATTTTAAGCAACAACTTATCCTAATACTAGGTGTCCGACTTGAGCATATTTGAGTGTCGTGGTGCCCATGCTTGTGGCATGTGCTCCCATGCTCTATTCGTTTTACCAGCAGGGGGTCTCTGGCCTCCCATTCCTGCCCAGGGAATTTTTTGTTGAAATTCAACTCTGCTCTTGTCTGAGTCTGACCCAAATTCTCAGCCACCAGATGCTGCACCTCTTGTATTCAGGCCAGCAGGTGAGTCAGCTGCTGCTTGCTCAGCGCCTTGGGTTCCCTTTTGTTTGGTCCTTCCAAAACCAAGGCACACCTCTCAACCTCAGAACCTCCTGCTCATGAACTTGCGTAGACCAAAATCTGCGGCTGCTTTAGCTGTGACCCTAATGGCCAGTCATATCAACAGAAGTTTCTTCTCCCCATCTTTTCCTGGTTCCTTCACCATTTTCCAAAGCAGAGTTTCAAGGGTCCCTATGGAACAGGATGTTTCCTTCAGATTCCAAATATTGCCATGTCTTTGTACACTTTTTCCCATAAATGATCCCCCCCACTTCATTGCAGTCCATAACATTAGGGATTCCTCCCTAGAAGACACCTGTTTTGCTAAGTTTGTAGTAGTCATGTTAGAGCATAGTTTCTCAACCTGTGGTACACATACCCCTGGGGGTACGTGAGACACAGGCAGGGGGTACGCGGGTACCCCAACACTCTCTCTCTCTTGCCCTCTTTTTCTCTCTCTCTCACCCATTCCTCCACTCAAAACTGTGGCAAAAAATTTGGTGCACTGTGCATTGCGCGGTGTTTTAAATTCCACAATAATTTGATGCCATTCTTTGCATGGCACTGGGTTCAGCCCTCCTAGCGTTGGCCAGGTATATATTTGTGTTGTGCACCCCAATGTAAAAGGTGGCAGCTCTACCCACACTAGATCAGACATTTGTCATATCATGGCCTTCTCCCAACATATGGCACACATTAGTCTGTAAATATAAAATCCCCTGGAAAATTGACTGTTGGGGTACTTATTAAAATATTCAGAAGTTAGGGGGTACTTGCTACTTAAAAGGTTGACAAACACTGTGTTAGAGGACAGGTTCCTTACAGGAGTTACCTCCATCCTCTTTGTACATGAGTGCATGATCTTTAATATATGCACAGTGTGTGGCATCTGCATGTGTGACCAAATCCCTCTTATTCTTTGGTGTAGCTATGCTCTCCTTGCTCGCACCTCTATATTCACCACTGCTTGCTCCTGACAGCCTTTCACATATCATCATCTTTTCTTCCTATGACCGCCACCAGTCTACCACTTCTCTGTGACTACGCTTGCCATGGGACAGATTTAATATGTCATTCCTAAAACCTCCAGGGCTATGGATGCTGCACTTTCTGTGATCGTGAAACTATCTGGGAACCTTTCAGTTTTTATTCCTTTAGTTTTTATTCACCTAGACTTGGGGCAAGTAGTGTGTGAATCCTCATATTTGTCTTCTGGGCCTAATAGCTCTATCTCTGCATGCTTCTCTACTTTGGCAACATGCTATTCTTTTATTAAAAGATACCCAGTTCTTTTCTTTCTGGTCCACTGCTTTGCCGTCTGATTCATCGGTCTGTTTAAAGCTGTTTCTGAAGCCCCTTGCACACGGTTTTGTAGGGATATTTCACTGTTGGGCTAATCAGATCACATATGCCAGTAGTGCATAAGCAGCAGCGTTTCCCCCTGAGTCAGTCATGTCTTGTTCTTCCCACTCATTAAACCACAGTACAGGTGCACTGTATACCCACTTCCTTCACGGGTCATGTTGATTCTCTGGTACAGTAAAGTCCTTTGCAGGCTTCACAAACGGCAGGGGAAGCTTCATACAGGTCTATTATACATATTTGAAAAAGACAACAGAAAGGTTCCTTTAATTTCCTGGCAGCACCTAGAACTTTGCAGTGTCTGCTATTGATTGGGGTTTAAATGCAGACATTTCAGCTTTCACCAACCCAGTATCTAATCTGAACACATGAGTCAAAGCATACGGTGAGTCGTGTTCCAAGGAGTCCGGAGAGCTGGTGGGACAGATCGCAGAGAAGCTTCTGTGTCTCTTAGAGGTCTTTGCAATCCACCAGTGGTTTCATCAGTCAATTCATGGTGGAGCTGGCACTACTGATACTTATATATATTTTGGAATTTATGAAATTTTGAAAGTTTTGGGGCAATACCTTGGCTCTTTTGGTGGCATATCTTTATATTGGTATTTCATCATGGGTAAATTTCAGCCCATGGATCTTGAATGAAATCTCAGATGGAAAATATCTTCAGATTTCTCTCTCTTGTTGGAGTTCTTCCCAGGCTGCCGTCATCAATTCCAATCCTTTAGCTGGGTGAATTAATTCCTTTGAAAGGTATTTGTTGACAGGAGCAAAACCTTTTGGAAAATCATTCACTTTCTTCTCTTCTACAACAAAAACGATGCCTGTATCTTTATCTTTGTGTGCTTTGGCATTTTTGTCAGTTCGGGAGCTCTTGGCCATGAGAGACGTTGGGAGTGGCTCTTGTTGGTCCCTATCATTCACATCATGTCAGCAGATAACGAGAATTTGGATGATTCTGTAACTTCCAACAGCTTGCTTGCTTCAAGGGGCAGGTCACCGAGTCCATCCACAAAGTTTCATGGAATTATCATCCACATTATAAAGGAATTTTTCAAGGTTTTTAGGTGATTTCATCTTGCTTTTGTGCATCTTGGCAAGTGCTGGTATTTGTAGCATAATCACTTCACACCTTGCAAGCACATTTATACAGAGAGATATGATTTGAGAACATATCCACCAACAAATTCACAAGCCAGTCACAATCCAAGTACAACTGGGAATGCAAGCAGTGTATGCAGAGTATTTATTTGCTTAATTTGCCATGTAAAAGCTTTTTGTATACCTCCTTTGATACAGTTTTGGCAAAAGGACATCAAAGCAAAAGGACTAGAGGAAATTTAGGTTGGAAATTAGGAAGAACTTTCTGCCTCTCAGGGTGATCAAGCACTGGAACAGGGTGCCCGAAGAAGTACTCAAATTTCCTTCCTTGGAAATTTTCAAAAGCAATTTGGATGGACATTTGGCTGGGATGGTTTAATTAGTGATGATCCTGCCTTAAGCAAGGGGCTGGACTAGATGACTGTGGGATGTTCCTTCCAGCCCTGTGATCATGTGATCATCTTTTGAACATCAAGACAGTTTTTGAAGGTGTTTCAAAAGTGATTATGTATGAGGATAAGTCAGAAAGAAATGTCTTCTTGTTTTTGTCACCTAAGAAAGCCACTGGTGGCCAGTGAGAACATTTTTGTCCAGGCACCTGAACTGCTACTTGAAATGGAAATATCATATGTCAAGGGCCTGTCCTGAAGTGCTGCTTCTGCACAACAACACTGGTCCACATATAAGCTTACCAGCCACAGAGGCAGTCTTATTGTTTGGGTGGACTGTGCTGCCCCATCCTCTGTACAGCCCTCCAGTGATCATCTGTTTGGTGCCTTGACAGATGTATTATGAGGGTGACAGTCTCAGGATAAAAGCAATGTGATGGAGACTGCAACAGTGCCTGCACAACAAGGACAAGGATTATTCAAATGTTGGGATACGTGCCCTTGTTCACCGGTGAAAAAGGCCATTGATGGAGAAGGAGACTGTGATGGAAAATAGTTGTGTGTTAAGCGATGATGTACATATTTTCCAGACCAATTTAATGTTTCTTTAATAGTATTTGGCTCAGAAAAAAAAATGAGAGTCAGGACTTTCTAATTGATCCTCATAAAAAACTTCAGTCTTAAGGCTGTGAAGTAAGGCTTTTCCACTGCATCTCTCTTGGTTTGACCATCAAAGAGGAGCATAAACCAATGGACAAATGTTCTACATTCACAGTATGGTGTACAGGCCCGCATTTCTGGCAGAAGACTTTGACATCACATTGGTCCCAGTATCAACAATACCTTTTAAAACCATCTTCTTCACACTGTCAGTTATTTCCTACTGAATTTCAACATCCACGTGCCTGCCATTTTTCAGAATTATTTTCAGAGCATCCATGAATTTGGCATCTTGTCCTGTAGGAAGCTTCAGCAGGTTGCAGAAATTTCCTGATGAATTGTTCCAAGTAAGGTCTAATAAGTCTTTGGTCTCCTCATAGAAGCAGTGGATTTATCATAGTAAACAAGATCATTTTTGCCAAGGTTTTTAAATAGAACCTGTCTTCCTCAAAGCCAAAGTGGGCATAGTCGGTGCGTCTACATGAGATGCTAAATGTGCAGTAGACTAATTCTACTGCACATTAGTGCATCACGGCAAAAGCCATGCTATTGAGCTAATGTTCCGTAGAATTAGTCTACTGTGCATTAGCATCATTAAAAAGCACCGGTTCATAGATTCATAGATGTAGGGTTGGAAGGGACCTAAGCAGATCAGCAAGTCTGACCCCCTGCCCTGGGCAGGAGAGAATACTGGGCTCATATGACCCCAGCTAGGTAATTGTCAAGCCTCCT
The DNA here is from genome assembly GCF_052110815.1 of Crocodylus siamensis. Lineage (NCBI taxonomy): Eukaryota > Metazoa > Chordata > Crocodylia > Crocodylidae > Crocodylus > Crocodylus siamensis. Next base: position 417,709,152 of record NC_143395.1, on the reverse strand, counting down.
CTTAAAGACCCCCAGGGTAGGAGCCAGCACCACTTCTCTTGGAAGTTGGTTCCAGATCCTAGCAGCCCTGACTGTGAAGTAGCGCCTCCTGATGTCTAGTCTAAACCAACTCTCTAGCAACTTATGATTGTTATTCCTTGTTACTTGGGGAGGTGCTCGGGTGAACAGGGTTTCTCCCATTCCCCGCTGGTCCCTCCTGGTAAGTTTGTAAACGGCCACCAAGTCCCCTCTCAGCCTTCTCTTGTGGAGGCTGAACAGGTTCAGGTCCCGTAGCCTCTCCTTGTAGGGCCTGCCCTGCTGCCCCCGATCATGCGAGTGGCCTCCTCTGGACCCTCTCCATGTTGTCCACATCCCTCCTGAAGTGCGGTGCCCAGAACTGGATGCAGTACTCCAGCTGCGGCCTGACCAGTGTCGCATAGAGAGGGAGGATCACCTCCTTGGCCCTGCTTGTGATGCATTTGTGGATGCATGACAAGGTGCGGTTAGCCTTACTGACTATGTCCTCACATTGGCAGCCCATGTTCATTTTGGAATCGATAATGACTCCAAGATCTCTTCTTTCTGCCTCTGTGCTTTCGAGAAGGGAGTTCCCCAGCCTGTAGGTCTGCTGCTGGTTCCTCCTGCCCAAGTGCAGCACCCTGCACGTGTCAGCGTTGAATCCCATACTATTCTCATTCGCCCACCCCTGTAACCTGTCCAGGTTCTGCTGTATCCTGTCCCTCCCTTCTAGCATGCCCATCTTGCCCCAGATCTTGGTGTCGTCAGTGAATTTGAACAGGGTGCTTTTCATCCCCTTGTCCAAGTCGCTAATAAAGGGATTAAACAGTGCAGGCCCAAGGACTGAGCCCTGGGGGACCCCACTGCCCACATCCCTCCAGGTCAAATGTGACATGTCCACCACCACTCTCTGGGTGCAGTTCCTCAGCCAATTTGCGACCCATTTGACTGTAGGCATCAATGCCACAGTTGCCTAGTTTTTTAATGAGAATGGGATGGGAGACAGTGTCAGAGGCTTTTCTGAAGTCCAGAAAGACTACATCTACCATGACACCTGCATCCAGTGATTTTGTGACCTCATCACAGAAGGCAATTAGGTTGGTCTGACAGGACCTGCCCCTAATGAAACCATGCTGGTTGCCCCTAAGCATCGTCCCCCCTGCTGGTCCTTCCCAGATGTGCTCCTGGATAATCTTCTCAACAAGCTTCCCCAGGACTGAAGTAAGACTAATGGGCCTATAGTTGCCCGGCTCCTCCCTCCTCCCTTTTTTGAAAGTGGGGACCACATTGGCCCTCTTCCAGTCCTCTGGCACCACACCAGAGCACCACAAGTGCTCGTACAGCCGTGCCAGGGGTCCCATGATAACCCCTGCCAATTCCCTCTGGGGTGGAGAGCGTCTGGACCTGCCGATTTGAACACGTCCAGTCCCTCCAGAGGTTCCCTAACTTGGTCCTCCCTGACCCTAGGCCTGTCAGAGTCTCTCCTAAGTCCATCCTGAATCTCAGTGGGGCAATCCTGATCCCTGCACAAAACAATGGAGGCAAAGACATTGTTAAAAAGGTCTGCCTTTTCCTCTTGTGCCACCACCAGATTGCCTAGTGTATCCTATGGGGGCCCCACATTACCTGGTGCTTTCTTCATACTCCCTATATATTTAAAAAAGGACTTTTTGCTGTCTTTGATCTTTGATGCTAGCCCTTAGTTCTCTATCTGCTTTAGCTTTCCTAACAGCCCCCCTACAAGCCCGAGCAATGGAGGTATACTCCTCTTTGGTGATAGCCCCTCCCTTCCATTGGGTGTACGCCTCTTTTTTGGCTTTCAGGCATTCCTGAATGCCTTTAGTGAGGCAGGGGGGGCTTTTGAGCACTCTTGCTCCCTTTGATTCTCATTGGGACTGTCACCCCTTGGGCATGGAGGATCATCTCCTTAAGGAACGACCACTCGTCTTGGACACCCAGTTCCCCAACTCTCCAGGACCCCAGTGCCTCTCCTACCAATCTCCTCAACTCGTTGAAGTTGGCCCTCTTGAAGTCAAGGGCTACTACCTTACTGCAGGCCTTTGACACCCTGCGCTGGATGGCGAATTCCAGCAGGCGACGATTGCTGTCACCCAGGTGGTCAAGGACATCGCCTGTGGCCAGGACCAGGTCCAACAGGGCATTTCCCCTGGTGGGACTGTGCACCTCCTGGGTGAAGTGGAGGTCCTGTATCTCAGCAAGGAGCTTTCGTAAGCGGTCTGACCTGGCTGACTGCTCCTCCCAGCAGGTGTCCGGGTAATTTAGATCACCCATGACGACTACATCCCTTGCCTTAAGTGCCTCCACAAGCTGGCCTGAGAATTCGCGGTCCAGCTCTTCCCCCTGGTTGGGTGGTCTTTAGTAGACCCCCACTGTCAAGTCCTTTTCCCCGTGACCCCCTTGTATTCTGACCCAGAGCACTTCAGCCTGCCCCTCCTCTGACCCCATCCTGTTAAATGAGGACATATATTGCTCTTTGACGTAAAGCACCAGACCCCCACCTTTCCTCCGTGCTGTATCCCACCTGGATAGTTTATAGCCCCTAATGTTTACCGCCCAGTCGTGGGACGAATCCCACCAGGTTTCTGAGCCCTACTGTGTCTGGGTTTGTACTACCTATCTGGAGGACGAGTTCCTCCTGCTTATGTGCTCCTGGTTACTATGCATTCAGTTAGTACCTGATTTTACAGGTACTAAATTTAATGCGCCATACTTACAGCACATTAATGTACATGTAGATGTGCCCAGCAGAACCTGGAAAAGGAAGTTGATAAAGTGAATGTCATTGTAACATTAATGAATAAATCATTTGACTGAGCAAGGAAATAAGCTGAAATCAGAAAATGAACAAAATTTTTGGCATGCTGGATCAAACACATCAAGTTCAAATTTTGAGGTTTTCTCAAGATGAGGGATTTAAAGTTTATGGGCACTGAGGAGTAAGATTTAAGGTAGGTCAAGGATGTGGACTTATATGTACAACTCTATGCCAGTTGAATGTCTGAAACTGCTTGTCATTCAGAGATGAATCTCAGCAGAATGAGGGGAAAACATACATATGAAATGGAAAAATAGGGGCAAAAAAATCCCTGCGGCCTCCGTCTTCCTTGCTGCAGTCTAAGCAGCCCTTGCATGCACTGGACTTAAGCGGTTGTCATGTTTGAGAAAACCTTTGCCTTGACAAAGTGCATTCTTCCCATTGCAGATTTCCTAAAGAACCACATCAGCTCCTGTTCCCCCATCACTGCCAGGTATGCAGATATTTGACAAGGAAAGGAAAAAGCTTCATCAGCACAGGTTGTTTCGTGCCTGGTTCATGTAGTACTTTTTACTCAAATAACCCAGAATGCCTCCAGTGTTTCTTTTAGGAAACCAGCTTCCGGTTGGGCTGGTTTGTGCGTTCCAAGGTCTGTTGGCATGGATCTGTCCTGTATAGCAACACCTCAGAAATACTCGAAAGAGGGTTTATTGGGGTGAAAGGAAAGCAGAACCAGACAGAAACAGATCTTAACAAATCAGTACTTTCTCTGGGGATGCTCATAACCCTGTTGCCAGTCATGCAAGGGCTTCCCCTTCACTGCTGCTATGTCAGACCCTGGGCTGCCCGTCTCGGACGCTTTCTCAGCTCTGCAGGACCATTCTAGTTTTGGTCAACTCCTCGGTGCCGCCCATGTGCGCCATAAGGAGCTTTCTCCTCTCTCTCTGTTTGAACGGGAGCTCTTCCCTCTTTTCTTCCTTCTTTTCCAATCGGGTTGTGGTCCTATAAATCCCGTGCCTCTATTTCGCATGGTATATATTGTAAGCCTCCATGCAGAGGCCCTCTCTGGAGACACCTAAGAGCATTGCGCAGCTGCTGTTCGAGAGGTAACATAACAAAGTCATTCTACTACATTTAGCAAAACCACTGTCTATATATTGGTCCCAGCCACCAGAACAGCCATGCTATTAGTCCTGTGGGCTTAGGATGAAAATCGCTTTTCTGAGGAAACTCAGGCAAAGAAACTAGAAAAGAAAACCTGGAACACGTCGTAATGAGGCTGATCAGAGCTCAGGGCCCTGCCAGCCCCAGACAGAGGATCAGAACAGTTTGCCCATCAGTTTGGAGGTGGTAGGTGGATGAAAAACGCTGCTTTACTGCCAAAAGCTGGAGGAGTTCCTGCCAGAAGTGAGACACAGGCTGGGATCCCCGGTCCAACATGATGCTAGCGGGCATCCCCTAGAGCTGAAAACTGCTCTCCAGGAACAACCGGGCCATTTTGTGGGCTGTGGGAAGCTTATTTTTGAGCCAATCTCAGGATCTCGAATCCAATATCATGATTTCAGAGCCTAACTCAGGATTTTGGAATGCGTGCTGTTGTCAATACCAAGCTGTCTTTCTTCCAGCTCGAGTTAGTTTTAAGTAGCTTCTTTTTTTGCCAGAGTTGGAGTTTACTTCTTATAATGTGTAATAGATGTGTGACACATGCGTGACATCAGGAAGGTTTATGACAGGTTATCCCTTTGTCTGAAAGCAAGAATTGATATTCCCTTTTTCCAATGGCCGCTGTTGTCATGGAGACTTAGAATAGCTTTCCTGATTGAGGCTTTGCACATGGAAAACTCCCTTCTAAGATAAGTATTTGCATAATTATGCCAGAAAAAATCTGTTCTAAACGTTCTTTTCAAACGCGGACCTTCTTTAGGAAAACAGCGCAGAGGATAAAGCATGTGGCGTTTTGAGTGGGATCCTGCAGGAATGTCTTCCTTATCTGATGCAATTCATTATCTTTTTCCATGTTCAAGAAGAAAGTATAAAGTCGTTGCTGCTAAAGTCTTCGGAGGCACAAGAACCGAAGACTTGGGCAAAAAATCATAATGAGAATTCACTTCTACAAAGCAGTCCAGATTCCTGGTTAGGCTGGGCTCATTTGAACAGTCCTTAATACAGCTAGTTGCAAGGTCATAGCCATGATTGCAGAATGACAAATTGTCTTCCAGGGACAGCCTAGGAGCTCATGTTAGAAGAGCAGTGGAGAGCGAGCCCCCAGCATGACGTGGTGTCTGGGATGGCTCATACGATCTCAGGATATTTCAGCGAAGGGATATTGGGTAGCCTTACGGCGGTGCTATTACCTCTCTGTACATGGCATGAGTTAAACCAGTGGTTCGCAACCTTTTTAGACTCGAGGCACCCCTCAATAGACTCAGGCCTCCCTTGGAAAGTGCCAGTTCTTACTTTGCACTCATTTTTTGACTACAGAAAAATTACAGAGCAATTGTTCAGTTGCAAAGAACCCAGCCCACAACGGGTCAGAATGGTTTGAACTCTGTGAATTCCTATTTGAAATCCTTGGCTTTATCTTGTGACTTATGTTTGCACATCTACCAGTGCTAACACTGTGTGCCCCCCTCCTCCCCCCCGAGCACCCTTGAAAAGAGTGGCTCCCGAGTTAGGAATCACTGAATTAGACCATTCATGGATTGTAGGGTCTGGTCCTGGTGCTCACACTGCAAACAGGCTCTAACCAGTTGGAAAGTGTTTGGGAAAGAGCTACTTAAATGATCTGTGGTCTTGTAAACCGGCCTCAGGGGGTGACTTACTGTGCTCAGCAGAGCTGGATGCAGTGACTTGGAAATCGGGCTGCGTGCAAGCTTGCGCAGTTTCCCCTTTCCTAGGCCCAGAAGTGAAGTGATGTGACTGCTGGTCCGAGCGTGACCATATGCACTAGCACACCTTGAAATCTTAGATCGGGCAAAGGAAGGATGAGACAATCAATGGTTTGAAGCATGTAGGAAGTCAGAGTGGAGGATCACAGAAGCCCCTTCTGGTATTTCAATCTATGACCCCTGGATTGTAAATTCTTTAGGATGAGGGCACCAGGGCAGATCCCCTGGTGAGGCCGAGGGCAGGAATGAAATACCTGAGATTGGGAGGAAGGTGGTTGCTTATGACAGCTTTATACTCCCCTGCTCCTGGGGAGGGCTGGGAACTGAGCTGGTCTGCTGCATAAGTAAGAGTAGCCTTTGGGCTGCTGTAATTTGTGTCTGGCTTGTTCCTTGTCTCCTGCAGCCAGTCCAGCAACTGAGACTAGTGGAGGTAGAGGGATGCCCCAGCCAAGCTCCCTTTTCCCTGGCCTTGTTCCACATACTGGAAGCAGGGACGGTGGGAGGAGGGGGTCTGAATTGTGGCTCTGTGCCAGGCGGGGATTCCAGTAGGCAGGGGGATATAGTGGTCATTTAAGATGGCTTTACACAGCAGCAGGAATGCAGAGCAGCTGGGGTGGAGACCACGCTCTCACCCTCTGTCTGGCCCTGTGCACGCTGAGCACGCTGCAGACTAGCAGGATCCGTGTCCAGGCGTTAATGAACTGAACCTCCCCAGTGCCCCTGGGAGACTGTTTTATAGGAGGGGAAACTGAGGCCCATGCAGGATAAGTGACTGAGCCTCAGCCTGGACGGACACCCACAGTGCCAGGCTCCCCATGCAGCACTACAACCACTAGACCCATCCTGCCTTTTTGGTGTACAAAACAATCAGCAGCAAAAGTCCTAACCGTGGCCTCCTTCTCCTCTACCTTCCCAGTCCGGAGCCACCAGAGCTGGAAGGCTTTCATTGCCTGCGAGGTGGACTTCTGCAGGAGACCGAGGAAAGATGAATGAGTTTTCACATGAAGAAGCAACAGATACAACAGCAGAGTTAAATGCAATGCTGGGATATCCCAACACCTTTCGAGAGTTAGTGCAGTGCTAGTGTGAATGCAGTTGAAAGGGCTTGTCTTTAGTGTGGATGTTCAAACCGTGGCTTGGATAACCTAGGACTGGGGACCCGGGAGAGCTGGCAGAAGATCAGGATACATTCCCCATGAGTGGGGATACACTGGATGCGAAGCTGATGCTACAGACTCGTGATGGAGCCGTAGGGTGGGAAGAGACCTGAAGGCTCGAGTCCAATCCCCTGCCCAGATGCAGGATTTGTTGTTCCTAAAGTGAATTGTCCAATCCTTTGCTAAGTTCAGGGGTATTTTTTCCTATGAAAGGGGAAAGGTACTTGGGGGGAAGGGAAAAGCCACAGCCTGGGTGCGAGGAAACAATCCCAAGAATGTTATACAGCATGACGATGGGAAAAAAATATATCCCTGGGAAGCCTGCAGAAAGGGAGGGGTTAACGTGTTTCAACGCCCTGGAAAGCCTCCTCCTGTCCCTCCCCCATCTCTCCCCAAGTCGCCAAGGAATTGCACAAAAGTGGGAAAATAAAAAAAAAAGTGCTGATTTTTTTTTTTAATATACTTTGGGTAATCGGAACAAACAAAGTTCTTTGCTCTCCCCTAAAGGAGGCGCCTTTGATGAGAGTAAAATAAACTGCAGCTGGGACCTCTGTGTGAAGCAGGAATTAGCTGGGCTGTGCGCGTCTGTCTCGCGTGCTGCCTCTGTGGTGCTTGGCTGCTGCTTTTTTGGATACCCGGTCCTTTTGACACTTTCTCAAAGGAAAGCATTTGGTGGCCTTCCCCTCCCTGCCCCTTCCCTGCTCTCCCTCTTGAGTGGAAGAATGATTCCTGAAATCCAAGATGTTTGCTCTTTCCTGGGATTTTTGCTCCTTTTTATTGCCTCTGAGGTTGAAGCCAGAGCTCGTAAGTAAAGGGTGACTTAAAAAAAAAAAAAAAAGGCTAAAGGGGTTATCATTAAGGATGAGACAGAAGGGAAGGGATGAAAGTTAGCCGCGGGGGAGCAGGATTTGTGTGATGGGGACTTCTTCCTCCAGGTGTGCCGTGGCTGGGAGGAGTGATCATAAGGGATGATCAGTGGCAGAGAAAAAACAAAGACGTGACAAGTGCTACATGTGGCGGATGTCGGGAATCGGTGCAGAGGTTTGTGCGTCCTCTCTCAAACTGACAGCAGCGGGGTCAGGTATGAGAGCACGGGGTCAGAGTTACACCTACGCATGTTCCCTTCCTCGGCTTTGCAGCGAGTCCGTGTAGCTGACAGCAGAGGCTGGGTCCCCCGGCGTGGGGCTCAGCACTGTCCTAATGAGCATATCCTGGTGATGGATGCTCAGGACTCTACGAATGGGGCACCTGTGCCCAGGGGGTGGTTGGAGACGTCGCCAATACCGTACCAGTGAATCTCTTGCTCTAGGAAGCGCTTGGACATCATTTCTTCTAACAGGATTCAGTCTCCTGGAGGGGGGCAGCTGTGCTTGTGGAGCCCTCTGCTTTGGCACAGGTGGCGTGGCAAAGAGAGCAATGGGATGGTGGCCGTGCTGTTGGGAATTGTGTAGTAGGGCGCTCAGAGCGCAGAGTTTGCAGGGTGCTGGAGCCGTTTATCTTATCCTTACAAATAGGTCTTTCCGGTTAAAGCCCTCTAGGGTGATTGAGACTCCTGCTCAGTGGTGGTGAGGGCTGCTCCATCCCCACAGCATGCCAGTCAACAGCAGGGACACGGCAAGGATCTTTTAAGTACAGGTTTTTACCTGGTGGGGATGTTTCCCTGAGTATAGCTCTGAAAGGGTTGGCAGATCCGTGCTGCATTTCATATGCACTCTCTGCATCCTGGATGATACGGATGCACCTCTTCAGAGACAACTGGGAATAACCAGCTCAGGAGGCTCCGTGCCTTAAACTGCACGACTGAGCTTCAGCTCAGCCAAAAGCCTGAGATGGGAAAGTCAGTGCACCTCTCTGTGTCTCAGTTTCCCTAGCTATAAAATGGGGGTGGTGCATCCAGCAGGTCAGCAAAATACGTAAAGGTACTTTCCTTGGGGATGCAGTCTTTGTGCCTGCCTGTATAGCACCTTGCACACTGCTGGGACATCAGGATGGTGCCGGAAGAGGGAACAAAGTGCAGAGTGTGGTTAATAAATGTGCAGGGCTCCTTTCACTTAATACCAGCGTGGAGCCTCACTTGCAATGGAGTTGTCCCCACGTACCCTTGCTATCGCTCCCATCCAGAGTGACTGCAGCACCGTTCTCACGGAGCGCAGCCAGCTGCTCTCCCTGCTTGCTGGCCAGGTCCCCGTGCAAACATCTCCGAGATCTTCCCTGGTGGCACCCTCACCCTAGCCCTGGCTGCTCATGCTGAAGGTTGTGCCCTTCTTGCAGCAGGCTCAGGGCTATGAGAGAATGAGCAAACACAAGTAATGGGGAACCCATCTGTTGCTGGACAGAGCTAGCCCGCAAAGAGAAGGGATTCCTAGAGGGATGATAGAAAATGCTACCCCGGGAGGTCTGGAAGGGATGCCAAGCCCCAGGCTTCAGGGCTCCAGACAGTCCCTAACTCTTGGAGATTAAACCAAGATTTTTGTGGGGAGCAGATCATTTTGCCTCTGCCTGCGGGGAGGTCTCACACTTCCCTCTACAGCCTCTGCTGCTAGCCACAACCAGCGATGGCAGACCAGATGCACCGTGGCTCTGGTCCAGGCTGGCAACTCCTCCTGCCTCTGAGAGGCAGGTACAAGGAGGGGAGATATCCGCTGACTGCTCACCAGTTGTAGAAAAAATGGGCCAGATTTCCCCCTGGGGCAACTGTGCACAAATCAGGCATTGCGCTGGGGCTCACTTCGGTGCACAGCACACAGGTCTGCTGTTGGGCCAGCAGAATTTCCCATTCCCACCTCTTTCCCAAGGAGAGTTTCTCCAGGGGAGAGCTCTGGTGGGAAGTGTGTATATCCCAGTGACCAGTTACCCTGGTGCTCCTGAATATGGGCCCTGGACCATTTGTGAGCAAGGGCATTGGGGATGTTGATTTCTAGCCTGCCTGCCTTTCTCCGTGCTGCTCGGTCCTGTTGTAAGAAGCCTAACTTGTGTCTTTGCCATAAACCCATCAGGAGAGCTGTTGAGCTGTATTTCTTGGCTGTGATGTGGGGGGAGTCCTTTCTTTGTCAGCGCACAGCTTGGAGATCTCCTCTGACACGTGAATCCTCCCTGCTCCAAACCCAGTGGACCCGTCCTTCCCACCTGAGGTTAAACGGGGCATTTCTCACGGGAGGGCTTTGGGGGAGCTGGTTCGTTCACTGTCATGTAAGAACGTGCACTGATAGCAAACGTCTTGTAACATAGCACAGCAGGCACTAAAATCCAGCAGGGCATTGGGAAACCCTTCCCTGCTGGACGCACCCTTTATCCATCAGAAACAGGTGTCTGATCTACAGCAAGGGGCTGGGCTGAGTCCTAATCTGAGGGTCACATCGCTGTAGGCTCTTGGTTAGGTTGTGCTCTCGGTTGCATCTCTGGGCTGGCTGGCCTTGCTGTCGAGAAACTATGAAACTAAGTACGTGGCAGTTTGATAGTTTTCATAGTTTGGGGGGGCTGGAAGGGACTTTACGGACCATTGGGTCCAGCCCCCAAAGCACAGTGCAAGGCACGGCGAGATCAGCGGCGCGTGGGGTCTCTGCAGTGGTACTGCTGTAACAGCACTGTCCATCGCCAGAGGAGATGGGGTGCGGGATGCCGCAGGGGCATCTTTCGAGAGTCTCTAGATGAGCAGAGGAAGGCAGGGAGCCACGGTCCCGGCAGCGGGCTGCCCTCTTTAGCCAGCAGAGGTCTCTCCCATACGCACGAGAGGCAGCTGCTTCCACCGCTGCACCTGTTCCCGCAGCTGCTTTCCACCCTCAGCGGGGAGCGAGGCTCTGGCCGTGCTTCTGGCTTGATTGCTGCTGGCATGGACCGTGCTGTGACAGCAGACAGGCCACGCATCCAGGCTGCATCCCCTCTGCTGCTGGGTGCTGGGCTTCCTTGCACGGGTCCAGAGTCTGGCTGCCCCCGGGGGTGGGCACTGCCCTCTGGCCACCCACTGCCAAGGCTGGTAATTGGGCCGTGCTGCTAGCTAAGCATGCCCTGTGTTGTTCTCCAGCCTGTTTTGGGGTGCAACGGCCTGATTTCTGAGCTTTAGCAGCTGGGCAGGGTATGTTACTCAGGGGCACGTCTGCCGCTTCAGCCTCAGCAGGATCCAAGAGAAAGACACAAGGGCCTGGAGCATGGACCATATGTCTCCCCTGCATCCTGTCCTCGGCCTTCCCTGGCTCCATCCCATCCCCTGCACAGCGCACCCCCTCTATGATTGGGGTGTAGCTCCCAAGGTCCTCTTTTGAGAGGAAGGATGGTCCAGTTGCCAGGCATTAACTAACAATTCAGGAGACTCTTCTGTCTCTTCCACAGATGGCCTTGCGCCTGGGCAAGCCATTTATCTTCAATCCTTCAGCTCCACCTGTGCAGAACAGGGAAAACAGAAGATCCTTCCTGCAGAGGGAAGCATGCAACTGCTATGCTCTGCCATCACGGGGACTATGATAAAGCTCCTTTAGCTGGAGAGGTTTCATACAGAGGATGGGAGGTATGCATCAGCTGAGATCTGCACCCTTTCTCTGCCACTAAATGTGGAGAGTTAGGGGCATGAGATGAGGCCTTTGCTCTTAGAGCTAGGCCCTGGCAGTAAAATAAGGGCACCCTTACAGCCTTTAAAAGCACTCAAGTACAACAATAAAACCAGTCAGGGCCCTCTATTAATCATCTCTCTAATCTGCAAGGACCTGGGCAGAAGCTGGCTGGGTTGCACATGGTGATGATTTATAGCTTGCATGGTGCCAACAGTTGGCATAGGTGCTAAGTGAGTCCTGAATCCAAAACCTGGCTTAGCCAGTGGGCTGGAACAGGTTTAGGTGCAAAACAATAGCTTTTGAGAGGAGGAAAAATGAGCTGGCAATAGAATATGTCACAGCTGTGTGTGAGCAGAGGAGAAATGGGGGTCCAGGGACTAAGCACTAGCAGCGCCCACTCAGAAGACCCCATTCAAGTCCCCATGTAATCGGCGGTAGGTTATGTAGGATGTACGCTGCAGTATGTCCTGACCAGGAAGGTTTGTGGGTGTCGTGCTCACACACTTCAAAGCCCAGATTACACCAGTGGGACTCCTCTGGGCTCCTCATCCCCAGTGGCCGCTCATCAGAAAAAAAGATTTGCAGAGGTCCCCTGGCATAAACCATCCCCAGTGGACTTCTGGGTTTGCAGTGCCCCTTTCTGGGGTGGGGGAGATGAGCACTTCATTTCCCCCATGCCTTGTTTGCGACTAGGGGACTTCTGTTTTCTTCTTTGCTGTGTTGTGGGGGTGAAGCCGAGAGCTGTGCAGAAAGGGTCGCTCCGTTCTGCAGAGAATTTACATTTTTGCTTTGGGTCCACTTTGCAGCCAGTGTCCCCAAATGTAGAAAATCTCTGCAAAGCAGAGTCTGAGAACGACCTGTTGTGCAAATGGCAGTGATTCACTTCCAGCATTTCAGGTGAAATCCCATCCAGCAGAGGCCCAGCACGCAGCTGAGCCTTCCGGACACTGCCTTGTAGAATAATGTACAGTGGAGAGGGTGTCCATCGGGGCACCCATTTCCGTGTCCTGGACACATAAGAACAAGGGGATGCCCAATGAAAAAACAAGTCAATTCATGTGAATCTGACAAAGTGGCATACTTTTCTGCCGCTGATGCAGTTAACCTGTGGAACTCACTGCCCCTCGATATTATTTGGCACTGAAAAATTAGCAAAAGAGATTGAATCATCTTAGATGTTCATAGGGTGGTTTAAACAGGGAGGATCCTGCCTTGTGGGGTGGGGTTTGAACTAGATGAGGTTTCTCCCAACCCAATTTTTCTGTGATTCTGTGAGTTGTAATCAACTACAGCTTGGCTAAAAATGCATAAGAGTGTGCTTCAAGACATAAGCCAGTTTGAAAGAAATTTCTCCTATTGGCTAGGATAGTTTTAGAGTTTTATCCACATCTGAACCATCCAACACTGGCCTAACACAGGGCTCAGGACTAAGTGTATCATAGTCTGCTGATTATAGCAATCCCAATATGATGCAGGCCATATAGTTCCGTGGGTGCCATTGGCTCCAGAAACTGGTATGTTTGTGTGTTTCCCACACATTTGCATACCTGGGACATAGTTTTTTCTGGATTAAAATAGGCGGTGCACTTCACTCTTACACTCAAAATGGTGTATCTGTCTGTTTTGTTGTTTCAAAACACATAACATCTTCCATTGCCCGGCCAAAGGAGATCATACCAGTGCTGAAATGCACCATTAAAAAAGGACACTAAATCCATCTTGCTTTAAGCAAAGGATTGGTCTCTATAAAGGTGGGGGGGGGCACGGTTCTTACCCTTTCTAGCCCCAAGGTCCAGCAGCACCTTTCTGAATTCATGGAGATAGATCTATATTCAAAAAGGATATGCAGGAGGCCTTGAGGCTGAAGAAGCTGGGAATCACCAATGTAGCCAGTGCCCTTAAGGGTGGTGGAGGCAGGACCTCACCCTGGTGTGCCCTGCTCTCTCTACTGTCTGCTCCCTCCAGACCCCTGGTCTGTACCTTCCAGGTCAAGGGCAGTCCCCACTGCTGATGCTGATCCTGCAGGGTCTCACAGGCTGGCAACCACCCCACGGGCCCTCCTGCCAGCCCGGGGATAGGGGAGGAGTGGGGTTGGGGGGGGATGAGAAAAGTGGAGCTGTGTCTGTGCATCCATCTGTGTGGAAGAGCCAAGGGAAGAGGTTTCTGTAGCCACAATCCCCAAACAGCCTGAAGGGGCATTTAGCTTGAGGAGCGAGTGCTGACTTCCACACGTGTGCGCTGATAGAGGAGCGGTTAGGATGCAACTTGCCAAGAACCCAGCATGTTTTAACGAGTCCCTTCACCACCCTCTCCCTCCACCATAACTAGTGTTTTAAAACTTCCCTAAATCCGTGGCTGTTATATCAGCTCTGGGATTTTTTAGCTGCTGGCTTGCTTCTTCCTCTGTTGATGACAGCCCACAAACACTTGCGCACCCCGAACACACCCAGAATAACATTTGCTGGTGAGAGCATGACTCTGATTAAAGCCAGCGATGGCTAGCAATCCTGTTTAGTTAGCTATGCCAAGCTTTGATAAACTGGGGAGAGAGCTCTGGTAGGACTGTACAATCCATGTGAGAACAAGACTTCACACAAAAGGTTGCAGAAGGAGAGAATGAGGCTTTGTGACTATTGAAATAGATGCGACTATACGGGCCAGCTCACTGGAGTTGATGGAAATCTGAGCACTGATCTTAGAGAGCTTGGTCGTGGTCCCTACTCAACAGGCACCCAGGATTACACTCTCGTCCCAGGTACGTTGAAGTCACTTCCCTGATTGCAGGTGACACATGAATCTCGTGGTCTCAAAGGAATCCACTTCTTATTACTCCTGCCCTCCCTGGGCTAGTTACAACACCTACAATTTTCCTTCTCGTTCCCATTGGAGTTGGTGGTCTTGCATGAGTCCACATCGACATCTGCCTGCTGGGCTGCTGTGATTCTCCCCACAAGTGCCCATCTGCATGGGCAAAATGAACCTTGCCTTCACAGACAAAATCATAGAAAAAGGAATGGGAAGGACTTTGCGAGGTCATCTGGTCCACCCCCTGTCCCGAGGCAGGGTCAGCTACTTCAGTCATGCCTGATAGATCGCCACCTGTTTAGACTCAAGGCCCTGTCTCCGAAAATGCCAGCTTTTAGCTTTCACTTGTTTCTTGACTACAGGGAAAAGACTAGAGCAATTCTTCTGCTGTTGCAAAGAACTCAGAAAGCCCATTGCACATCAGCATGTCTTTGCCACGACGGATTCCTGTTTGAAATCTCTGGGTTTCTCTTCTGAATCACGCGGACATGTTTGCACACCTAATGGTGTTCATATTGCAGCACCCTGCTTGAGAGTCACCCCGGCATCTGGGCTTCGAAACCTCTAGTGGTAGGGGTCCCACAGCCCCTCTAGGTAAGCTCTTCTAGCGCTTAATTATAAAGTGCTTCAGGGTAAAGAGGACTAGAGCAATGTGACAGGTTATGATGCCCTTTTCCCTGAGATTTTCTGAGCAGGGGAGGATGGCTGCTGAATGCAGTCATGTCAGTCATGTGAACGGAGCAGTTGATTTCCAGGTAGGATGTTGCCAAGGAGGACTTCCTCACCTGATGCATCTAATCCCTTTGCAAGAATAGGCAATAACTGAGGAGCTGTACAGAAGGTGCATTTCATGGGGCTCCCAAATTATCAGGGATAATCCTCCAGCATCATGTCATTGCGATCCCTCAGGGAGCGAGGCGTCAGGTTGCTTATCTGTGATTACGGCTGGAAATTCCCCACAAGACGGAGATAGAAGAGATGGCGAGCGCAGATCTCAGCAGCCCAGCCAATTCTTGTCAGTACGGGCTGGGGAAACTGAAGTCTGGGGCCGGGGGCGTCTTGCACGCACGTGTACATGCGCGCGTGAGCCCGGGTGTGTGATTTGGACGCTCAGTGTGTTTAATCCTTGATCCTTTAATACGGCCAGACAGAAGTAAAATAAAAACACAGCCGACACTGAGTGAGGTGACTCTTTTTATAGCCACCACGCTAGGCTTCAATAACAGCTACACACGCTTTTTTGTTAATTATCTGGCATATGGGCTTGGGACTCCGGCCAGCTGGGCTCTCCCTACGCCTGGCTGTGACTAAGGACTTTCAGTCCAAGCGTGCCACTGTCAACTCAGCACTCATGGCAGTGACTGACAGGCATGCGAGCTGACCAAGAAATGCACGTCCTGAGACAGTCTTTCATTCAGCTGGCCCACACCACAGCGTGCTGGATTCAGCCAAGCGGAGCAGCCCTGGCAGCAAATGTGCCCCCCGGTACCTATGCTGCATAGATGTGAGTGGACATAGGTCAGTGCAGCCCGGGCAAAGATCTGGCCCATTGTATGGAGCTGCGTCCTGACAGGACCAAACGTTTGGAGTCTGACTCACGCACCATTGCGTGCCCTCGTGGGGAAGCAAACTTTGCAGAGTCCTGAATCTGATGTGAGCTCGTAAGCCAGGGGTGCTCAACATCTGGTTTGCTGGCCAGATCCGGCCCAGGGTGCTGTGTCGTCTGGCCGCGGGGCTCCCCAAAGAGCTGGGGCTTCGG